>NC_079211.1:10728293-10892540 GCF_029633865.1 Lampris incognitus
CTGTTCGGGGGGGAGGGGGAACTGGGGGGAATAGCGTGATCCTCCCACGCACTACGTCCCCCCCGGCGAAACTCCTCACTGTCAGGTGAAAAGAAGCGGCTGGCGATTCCACATGTATGGGAGGAGGCATGTGGTAGTCCGCACCCCTTACCGGCTCAGGGGGGAGCAGTGACTGGGACAGCTCGGAGAGTAGGTTAATTGAGATACAATTGGGGAGGAAAAGGGGGAGGGGGAGTCTGTAAAATCCAGGACTAGGTTAGTTCACATAGCACCTTTAACAGGGCTCTTGGGTCACTTCCCTAAACAGCTTCAATGGCAGTCAGCATGGCGAGTATGTGAGTCTCGGTTATCGTTAGTCGTGGTTTTTACGTGCTGCTATGGCTTGTTTCAGTCTTGCAAATTACATCATGTTTTTTATTTCAAGTTGCAGCACAAACAAGGTTGTTATTGTTGGTGCTGATTCTAGCTACTGTGTAACCCTGTGGACTACCCCTACCACCTGTACAGCAAAGTAATGATAATGGAGAACTCCCTCTTGTCTGCTCAGGTAAACCGGACCTTCCAGGAGCTGGGGGTGCTCAGGGATCTGGGGGGGATGTGGGAGGAGATGAGGCCCAAAGTCTGGAACTTCATGGAGAACAGCCAAGAGATGGACCTGATCAGGGTAAGATGGCTTCTCCTCGTCTCCGTCTTCATTTTCTTCTCTTCCTGCGGCAGAAGCTGTTTTAGGCACAGCATCCGTCGTCACCTCATTGTTGTTTTATGTCCTCAGGTTTGAGTAACTTCCATTATTTCCATTTGAGCTCTCCGTTTTCTGTGACGCCTCCCTTATTTCGCCATTATCTTGTTTTCATATGTGAGGTTTTAAATAAGTGCTGAACAAAATCAATGTAAGGCGCTGATTTTGGAATCAAGACAAGCTTATGTGTATGTCACAAAAAGTGCTGGAGCCCCTGAAGAGGGCGCCATACTGGAATGTTGTTGGAGAAATTGAAAAATGAAACCCTACAACTCCCATGAATGTGAATTCATCCAATTTGACAAACAGTTCAAGAGCGGCTTCATCAGAAAATCCGAATCACCTCTATTGACCAAATGCAAAAAGTGAAGAAGGAAGCTGATTTGGTTAATTGTTGCTGATACATGAGCGGATACCACTCCAAAATAAGGCATACTTTGTAAGTGGTTACTAATTACTTTATTAATGATTAATAATTAACTTAAACTTAGAGCGGCACGGTGGCGCAGTGGTTAGCGCAGTCGCCTCACAGCAAGAAGGCCCTGGGTTCGAGCCCCGGGGTAGTCCAACCTTGGGGGTCGTCCTGGGTCGTCCTCTGTGTGGAGTTTGCATGTTCTCCCCGTGTCTGCGTGGGTTCCCTCCGGGGGCTCCGGTTCCCTCCCACCGTCCAACGACACGTAGGTCAGGTGAATCGGCCGTACTAAATTGTCCCTAGGTGTGAATGTGTGTGTATGTGTGTCAGCCCTGTGATGGACTGGCGGCCTGTACAGGGTGTCTCCCTACCTGCCACCCAGTGACTGCTGGGATGGGATAGGCTCCAGCATCCTACGACCCCGGTTGGGATAAGCGGCTTGGATAATGGATGGATGGAACTTAAACTGAATGAGAGCAGACTGAACATAAACAGTCATAGCGAGAGACTTCTTCACTTGTTGATAGGACCTCACACAAACACACACACAAGCAAGCATACACTCACGCACTCATGCACACGGTGTGTCGACAGTCTCAGTAATATCTCCCTGCTCCTTCTCTAGACGCTGCTGGAGAACAACATCACAGCCAACTTCTTCTACGCCCAGCTGGCTGGCACCGACTGGACCGTGGCAGACATAGCCAGCTTCCTGTCCAAAAGGTCCGAGGACACACGTCCCCCGGGCAGCGCCATCACCTGGCGGGAGGTCTTCAATGAGACCGACCAAGCCATCATGAGCATCTCCCGCTTCATGGAGGTCAGTTCTAGTCTGTTCCTGTCGGTGTGCAACGTACACATGCCACAACAGTACAGCTAAATTAACAGCATAGCTTCTGCTGTCTTTTAATCCCAGCCCTGAATGTATATGATATTTAAAATAGCCATTCCAAGTGGGAATTGAATACCCAATCCTGGTGCTGTGCTCTATTTATTGGACTATATCTGATTTATAGTACTGTTAGCGGCTAACCTTGTCTTGGGTTGGTCATAATTAAGAGTTATGAATAGATTTTTACCAGTTTTACTGCCTGTTGACAGTAGAGACAACCAGATAATAGAATCTGATCATAGCTGACACAGAACCAGTATCACTTCATTATTAATGTAAGGATACATAGGAATTTCTTTGGTTGTCTTCACTGTAACATACGGTAATTTACATTCCAGTAGGACAACACAAAGGCGACATATGACGAGGACATCTCGCATAACAACATTCAGTAGACTATACATAAGATGCAGTTGCTCTTTCTCGTCTTTCGGGTTGAATAAATACCGCGAGAAAAACCTGACCCGGTCTCACACCTCGACCGCTGAACAGCCAGTGAGTCTAGGCTGACTCATCTTCTTCAGCATCCTCCTGTCATTTGCTGCTCATCATGTAGAAACCGGGGTAAAAGTGACTTCGTAGTTCCCTGAGGAAGGGCTGAAAATGACCCAGAATGACCCAGAATCTGGAAGGCTTTGAAGGGTTTGATCGGTCAGCAGGGAATTTTCTGGATCAGTCGCCTCCCTCTGTCATCCTCGGATGACTCACTCTTTACTTTCAGACGGGAATTGGTCAACACGGGCAGTGTACATCAGCTGACTTAGACAATGACATAAACTCGGTCTATCCGTCGCCTATCAACACGGGGATCTCCGGTTCGAATCCCCGTGTTGCCTCCGGCTTGGTCGGGCGTCGCTACAGACACAGTTGGTCGTGTCTGCGGGTGGGAAGCCGGATGTGGGTGTGTGTTCTGGTCGCTGCACTAGCGCCTCCTCTGGTCGGTCGGGGCGCCTGTTTGGGGGGGAGGGGGAACTGGGGGGAATAACGTGATCCTCCCACGCACTACGTCCCCCTGGCGAAACTCCTCGCTGTCAGGTGAAGGGAAGCGGCTGGCGACTCCACGTGTATGGGAGGAGGCATGTGGTAGTCTGCAGCCCTCCCCGGATCGGCAGAGGGGGTGGAGCAGCGACCGGGACGGCTCGGAAGAGTGGGGTAATTGGCCAAAGTACAGTTGGGGAGGGAAAAAAAAGGGGGGGGGAATCCAAACCCCCCCCTCCAAAAAAAAAACAAACCCAAAAAATCCCACAATGATATAAACTGACTGTGTGTGTGTGTGTGTGTGTGTATGTGTGTCTCCACAGTGTGTGAACCTGGATAAGCTGGAGCCCGTGGCCAATGAGGAGAGGCTGGTCAATAAGTCTATGGACCTGCTGGAAGACCGGAGGTTCTGGGCTGGGATCGTCTTTCCTGACATTGACACCAACAGCTCTGAACTGCCACCCAAAGTCAACTACAAGATCCGCATGGACATCGACAACGTGGAGCGCACCAACAAGATTAAAGACGCGTAAGCCTTTTCTCTCTCTCTCTCCTCTCTCTCTCTCTCTCTCTCTCTCTCTCTCTCTCTCTCTCTCGCAAACACACCACACACACACACACACACACACACACACACAGTTGACCCTGGCTCATGCACACCTTCAGGAAGTCTCTGTTTCTTGTTTTCATTGGAGGGTTACTGGGGTCATTCTCACCAAACGGAGAAAGAATCACTTTGAAGCAGTTTGAATGAGTGGGTGGGAGTCAGACCTTTAACAGACCAACACAATACAACAGTACACAAATTATTATTATTATTATTATTATTATTATTGCATACTAACACACTGTACCTGTATATTAATTCAACGCATGGTGAAGCCTCTACATGTTTAACATAATAAGATATTGAAGTGCCAGAACTTCTGCAGTTTCAGAAATTTTGTTCTTCCCCCCCTTTTCTCCCCAATTATACCCGGCCTGTTTTACCCCACTTTCTGAGCCGTCCCGGTCGCTGCTCCACCCCCTCTGCCGATCCGGGGAGGGCTGCAGACTACCACATGCCTCCTCCCATACATGTGGAGTCGCCAGCCACTTCTTTTCACCTGACAGTGAGGAGTTTCCCCAGGGGGGAACGTGCATGGGAGGACTATGCTATTCCCCCCCCAGTTTCCCCAGTACCCCCTGAACAGGCGCCCCGACCGACCAGAGGAGGCGCTAGTGCAGAGACCAGGACACATACCCACATCCGGCTTCCCACCCGCAGACACGGCCAGTTGTGTCTGTAGGGACGCCCGACCAAGCCGGAGGTAACAAGGGGATTCAAACTGGCGATTCCCATGTTGGTAGGCAACGGAATAGACCGCCACGCTACCTGGACGCCCCCTCAGTATGGTTTCTTAAAATAATTGGATACAGGTTCAAATCACCTACCAAAGAAGATCATAAACTTTAGTTTACGCATAGCAAATCTTTAGCACTAGCATCTTATCCTTCTTTTATTTGAACAATTTTAAACCATCCTGTTGATTAAAATCTCAGCTTTTTAATGATTTTGAAGTGCCGCCAAAATAAACAGCGTTAAGATTCGCCGTCGTGTCGTCCGGGTGGCGTGGCGGTCTTATGTTGCTGCCTACCAACACGGGGATCGCCGGTTCGAATCCCCGTGTTCACCTCCAGCTTGGTTGGACGTCCCTACAGACACAATCGGCCGTGTCTGCGGGTGGGGAAGCCGGATGTGGGTGTGTGTCCTGGTTGCTGCACTACTGCCTCCTCTGGTTGGTTAGTGGTGCCTGTTCGGGGGGGGGGGGGGGCTGGGGGGGGTAGCGTGATCCTTCCCACGTGCTATGTCCCCCTGGTGAAACTCGTCACTGTCAGGTGAAAAGAAGCGGCTGGCGACTCCACATGTATCGGAGGAGGCATGTGGTAGTCTGCAGCCCTCCCCGGGTTGGCAGAGGGGGTGGAGCAGAGACCGGGACGGCTCAGAAGATGGGGTAATTGGCTGGATACAATTGGGGAGAAAAAAAAGGGTTCATTCTACAGCTACATTTAGGCAACAAAGTTACAAGATATCTTCTGTTGTTTATTTTTCTTTGTTTGTTTGTTTGTTTGTTTGTTTGTTGCCTCTTCAACATCCAGCTACTGGGATCCCGGTCCTCGCGCGGACCCCTTTGAGGACATGCGGTACATCTGGGGAGGCTTCTCCTACCTCCAGGACGTGATCGAGCAGAGCATCATCCGAGCCATGACCGGCACCAAGGAGAAGACGGGCGTCTACATCCAGCAGATGCCCTACCCCTGCTACGTGGACGACATGTAAGCCGCATTTACTCCGTCAGCTCCGCGCCATTAACGTTCAACGTGGCCAGTTGTGTCTGTAGGGACAACCGGAACAAGCCGGAGGTAACGTGGGGATTCGAACTCGCGATCCCTGTGTTGGTAGGAAACGTAATAGACCGCTATGCTACCTGGATGCCCTAGTCCTGAATATTAAGGAGAGCATCAGTTGTCTCATAACCGCGTCCCCGTTGAGCGTCTTCATGTTTATAATCTCCCCGTTCCCACACAACAATACTGTAACACAATTATAATGAGCTGCTCTCTCCCTCCTTTCTCTCCCTTCTTTCTCTCCTTCTACTTCTCCTGCTCTTTCTTTTGTTCTCTGCATATGTGTGTGTGTCTCTTTGACTGTCTCTCTCTTGCTTTGTCTCTCTCTCTCTCGCTGTCTCTCACTCTCTCTCTGTCTTTCTCTGTCTCTCTCTCTCTCTCTCTGTCTTTCTCTGTCTATCTCTCTCTCACTCTCTCTCTGTCTCTCTCTCTCTGTTTCTCTCTCTCTCTCTGTTTCTCTCTCTCTCTCTCGCTGTCTCTCACTTTGTCTCTGTCTCTCTCTCTGTCTTTCTCTGTCTATCTCTCTCACTCTCTGTTTCTCTCTGTCTCTCTCTCTCTCTCTCGCTGTCTCTAACTTTGTCTCTGTCTCTCTCTGTCTCTCTCTGTCTATCTCTCTCACTCTCTCTCTGTCTCTCACTCTCTCTCTGTCTCTCTCTCTCTCTCTCTCTCGCTGTCTCTCACTTTGTCTCTGTCTCTCTCTGTCTTTCTCTGTCTATCTCTCTCACTCTCTCTCTGTCTCTCTCTCTCTCTCTCTGTCTCTCGCTGTCTCTCACTTTGTCTCTGTCTCTGTCTCTGTCTCTCTCTCTCTCTCTCTCTCTCTCTCTCTCTCTCTCTCTCTCTCTCTCTCTCGCTGTCTCTCACTTTGTCTCTGTCTCTGTCTCTGTCTCTGTCTCTGTCTCTGTCTCTGTCTCTCTCTCTCTCGCTGTCTCTCACTCTCTCTCTGTCTCTGTCTCTCTTTCTCTCTCTCTCTCTCTCTGTCTCTCTCTCTCTCTCTCTGTCTCTCGCTGTCTCTCACTTTGTCTCTGTCTCTGTCTCTGTCTCTGTCTCTCTCTCTCTCTCTCTCTCTCTCTCTCTCTCTCTCTCTCTCTCTCGCTGTCTCTCACTTTGTCTCTCACTTTGTCTCTCTCTCTCTCTCTCTCTCTCTCTCTCTCGCTGTCTCTCACTCTCTCTCTCTCTCTCTCGCTGTCTCTCACTCTCTCTCTGTCTCTCTCTCACTCTCTCGCTGTCTCTCACGTTGTCTCTGTCTCTCTCTCGCTTTGTCTCTGTCTCTCTCTGTCTGTCTGTCTCTCCCTGTGTAGCTTCCTGCGTGTGATGAGTCGCTCCATGCCTCTCTTCATGACGTTGGCGTGGATGTACTCGGTGGCCATCATCATAAAGAGTGTGGTCTATGAGAAGGAGGCCCGGCTGAAGGAGACCATGAGGATTATGGGATTGGATAACGGCATCCTGTGGTTCAGCTGGTTCATCAGCAGCCTCATCCCACTGCTGCTCAGCGCGGGGCTGCTTGTACTGCTGCTCAAGGTAACGCAAAAACACAACACCAAAAGAATTTTACTCAAAAATTGCTTATACGGGGGTCTGGGTAGCGTAGCGGTCTAGTCCGTTGCCTACCAACGCGGGGATCGCTGGTTCAAATCCCCGTGTCACCTCCATCCCTACAGCCACAATTGGCCGTGTCTGCGGGTGGGAAGCCGGATGTGGGTTTGTGTCCTGGTCACTGCAACAGCGCCTCCTCTGGTTGGTTGGGGCACCTTTTCAAGGGGGAGTTGGGGGGGAATAGCGTGATCCTCCCAAGCGCTCCGTCCCCCCTGGTGAAACTCCTCCCTGTCAGGTGAAAAGAAGCGGCTGGGGACTCCACATGTATGGGAGGAGGCATGTGGTAGTCTGCAGCCCTCCCCGGGTCGGCAGAGGGGGTGGAGCAGTGACCTGGACGGCTCGGAAGGATGGGGTAATTGGCCAAGTACAATTGGAGAGAAAAAGGGGAGGGGGGAAAATCCAAAGTAAGAAAGCTAAAAAAAAATCTCTATGTTCTCCACAGAAAGGGAACCTGCTGCCCTACAGTGACCCCGGGGTGGTCTTCTTCTTCCTGGGGTCGTTTGCCGTGGTAACCATCATGCAGTGTTTCCTCATCAGCACGGTGTTTTCCCGCGCCAACCTGGCTGCCGCCTGCGGAGGCATCATCTACTTCACCCTCTACCTGCCCTACGTGCTGTGTGTGGCCTGGCAGGACTACATCGGCTTCGGAGCCAAAGTCTTCGCCGTAAGTCCGGGTTCGGCTTTGATCGTCTGCCTGCCTGTCGGCTAAAAGTTAGCCGGCTGGCTTCTCAGCCCCGTTGAAACGGAAATGTCATCGCTGAATGAAATTCCAACGTTGTAAATGGACGAGAGGGCGTGGCCCGAACGCTTCGTCGTTTCGCTTTTACGTCTTAATGAATCATCAGGGCTGCTGGGATTCGTAGTTCCCTGAATGGATTAGCTGGATGTCTGGAGTGTGTGGGCAGAAAAAGAAAAACTGCAAGTTTAACATCCCGCCTCCTGATTTTGGGGCTCTTCAGAGTGCATATAATAATTTATTTACTCTCAGTCATCTAGACCGAGCTCCATTTCAGGCTGGGCGTGTACTCTGCTCTGCTTAACCAGTACAGCTTTTCACCAGCAGCAGCGCTGTGCACACAAAGGGACGTGTCGTACTCGAAGTCTGCCGCCCACGAGCAGATCGACAGCAGTTTCCTTTATAAAAAGTGCTTAAAAAAAACTAATTCTGGGTGGGCGTCCGGGTAGCGTAGTGGTCTCACTGTCAGGTGAAAAGAAGCGGCTGGGGACTCCACATGTATTGGAGGAGGCATATGGTAGTCTGTAGCCCTCCCCGGATCAGCTGAGGGGGTGGAGCAGCGACAGGGACGGCTCAGAAGAGTGGGGTAATTGGCCAAGTAAAGTTGGGGAGAAAAAGGGAGAGAAAAAAAGAAAGAATTAATTCCTCGATCACCAGCACAACAAACAACCACCAATCAGGAGGTCAACGGCTGGTCGAACTGCCCTGATAACAGATTCCTGAACAATAAAGCAAATGAGTAATGACGGTCGTAATTATAATGTGTCATAATGATAAAGTAGTGAATTGGATCTTGACTGCGGGTTGTTCTGTGCACACAGAGCCTGCTGTCCCCTGTGGCCTTTGGGTTTGGCTGTGAGTACTTTGCCCTTTTTGAGGAGCAGGGCGTGGGCATCCAGTGGTCCAACCTGGTGGCCAGTCCCCTGGAGGAGGACGACTTCAGCCTGACCACGGCCCTCATCATGATGTACTTCGACTCCTTCCTGTACGGGGTCATGACCTGGTACATCGAGGCCGTCTTTCCTGGTAATGAACTCAAAAGCGACTACAGACTGTGTTTTCTGGCTTGTGCAAAAGGAGCTGCAGTAAAATTGTGTTATCATACTCTTGCTAGGTACAATATGTGTCAAGCAGATTTTCACTAAGTACCGAGTGTGCTATTGTCCATTCAGAGCAGTTTTTATAGCTATGAATAAGAGTCATACGCTTAAACGCTACATTACAGTTCGGCCCTTTTAAAGTATTACCAAAGCTAGCAGCAGAGTGGCGCAGTGGTTAGCGCGGTCGACTCACAGCAAGAAGGTCCCGGGTTCGACCCCCGGGGTAGTCCAACCTTGGGGGTCGTCCCGGGTCGTCCTCTGTGTGGAGTTTGCATGTTCTCTCCGTGTCTGCGTGGGTTTCCTCCGGGTGCTCCAGTTTCCTCCCACCATCAAAAAGACATGTAGGTCAGGTGAATTGGCCGTGCTAAATTGTCCCTAGGTGTGAATGTGTCGGCCCTGTGATGGACTGGCGGCCTGTCCAGGGTGTCTCCCCGTCTGCCGCCCAGTGACTGCTGGGATAGGCTCCAGCATCTTGTGACCCCCAATTGGGATAAGTGTCTTGGATAATGGAATGGAATATATATATATATATATATATATATATATATATATATTAATTCCTGTGTAACACATGATGTTTAGTTAGTGGTTTTTACTATTTTACTATATCCCATGAAGTGAAGGTACAGGGGGCCAGCACCAGTCGCCTCATTGGTTAGGTTTTAGGTTAGGTTGTGGTTCACCTACTTCCTCTCATCTGGGTACGCCCCTTTTTACCTTCTGTTCCTCTGATCCAACAACCTTAGTTAATGGTGTGTGTGTGTGTGTGTGTGTGTGTGTGTGTGTGTGTGTGTGTGTGTGTGTGTGTGTGTGTGTGTGTGTCAGGTCAATATGGAATCCCTCGGTCATGGTACTTCCCCTTCACCAGGTCTTACTGGCTCGGAGAAAGAGAGAGAGAGTCCAGTAAGCTCCTTCAGGGCAGGAGAGGAAACCCTGGAGGTAAGAGGCCAAAACATCATCCACCGCGACTCGTAACACAAGTTATGATGTTTATTTGTGTCACAAAGCTCATCTTTTAAGACCTTATCATTTCAACACCTTTAACTGTTTGTGTAGCCGTGTGCATAGAAGAGGAGCCGGCCCATCTGGAGCCTGGCGTCTACATCGAGAACCTGGTGAAGGTCTACCGGCACGGGAAGAAGCTGGCGGTGGACGGGCTGACGCTGGGATTCTACAAGGGACAGATCACTTCCTTCCTGGGACACAACGGAGCCGGCAAAACCACGACCATGTGAGCAGATGACACACCCCGGCTAGTATAGATACAGGTCACATACGCATTATTGTCATTATTTAGAAGACAGAGGGTGAACAAGACGAGAAGATGACCCACCAATATAAGCCAACCCTGATTGTAAGACACCCCACCCCCCCCCTCCACTTTTTCAACACCTGTTTTTGGAAAAATCTTTTTTGGTAGAATAAATCTTGTTTTTATATAGAAAATAATTTAATTTGACGGTAATGCAATAAAAATACATTGAATAAAACAAGGCAATCCCAACAAAAATAAATTTTAAATAGAAATATTGAAATGAAAATGAAATGTGATCAAATTCTAAATCTATATGTGAATATGAATAAAATAAGTAAAAATTAAATAAAACAAACTTAAATTAAACTATAGCCCAATGTTACTTTTATTACCATTTATCCACCTCATAGTGAAAAACTACATATCACCTTTCAATATGCATATTAACTAGCAAACGCGTACCTCATAGATACACATAACTGACTCATTCTGCTGTCATGAATGCGTAATAAGAATAGATAAAAATTATTAAAAATGTGTTACCATGGGGACAAATCCGAAAAAATGTTATCATTATTAGAATACATTATTAAATATATTGTTAAATATATTATTGAAATATATTATAAATATACATACTTAGGCCAATACGATATATTTTTACATTGTGAGCGCTAAACGCTACACAATGCTAAACACCTTGTAATGCAACATGCATTCGAGGCCTGCCTGAAATATAGAATTAAATATGATGTATACCGAAAACTTATTCATACCTGAATGTCCTGCATGGTTGATGTTATATACATTAAACTAATTTCAACAGAACTAAATCCCGTGCTGATTCCCCCCCACCAGGTCCATTCTGACCGGTTTGTTCCCGCCCACCTCCGGCACGGCTTACATCATGGGGAAAGACATCCGCACGGAGCTGAACGCCATCCGGCAGAGTCTGGGCGTCTGCCCGCAGCACAACGTCCTCTTCAGCATGTAAGTCCTCTTCTGTCTGTCTGCTCTGAAACAGACTCCGACCTGCAAGCTCCACCTTCCCTCCACATCCGTCACATTTTCATCACCCTGGGTTAGGGCTCGCCAGTAATTCAATATCATCGTTGAGCATCTTTCAGGGGTATTGTCTCGGGGTGAAATTCGGATATTGTAACGTACGCAATATGCAATTTTGCCCTCTAGATTAATGACAAGGAGAATCTGTTACCTGTAATTTCCTGTTACCTGTAATTTCACACAAAATAGTATTTTTGAGGGAGTTATTATTGAAAACAAGCTTTGGTTTGCTATTGTACTTTACATTACCAAACGGTTCAATGTGGTGAACCTCAGCTGGATTCTTAACCATGGTTATTTTGCATATGTAAGCAGATATTGTGAGATATATCAGTAATCAAGTAAAATTCCCTATGATTATAGTTCTAATAATATTTTCCATACCGGTCGATTGTACTATGGACACAGTTTAGGGCTCTATGGCTCCCAGAAATGTGTGGCCAAACATGTTTCTGGATTTAACAGAATTTGCGTACAGTTTAACAGAACTGATATGACGTTTTCACACTGGCCAAAAAACCCACTAACATCCACCTTTGGTCAATGTCACATTGACCAAAGGTGGATGTTAGTGTTTTTTTTTTGGCCAGTGTGAAAGCGGTAATAGAGAGAGAAGGGGTAATAGAGAGAGTTGTCACATCCATTGTCTCGTTTCACCTAGTCTCTCTCGTTAGACCAAAATTATTATAAATGATTAGTTATTATTAATAATAGGCCCTGTGATGGACTGGCGGCCTGTCCAGGGTGTCTCCCCACCTGCCACCCAATGACTGCTGGGATAGGCTCCAGCATCCCTGCGAGCAGGATAAGCTGCTTGGATAATGGATGGATGGAATTATTATTCATTATTAATTATCATATCTGGCAAAATTTACATTGTTACATCGTGCCAATAAAGCCATTTGAATTTGAATTTGTAAAGGTAAATTTACACACTGTGAAAAAGACAAGCTTATCTTGTTTTAAGTCTCATAATGCTGATTACAAGTAACTGCTAGAAAACCCCCATTGATAGATATGTTTCTTATTTCAAGAAAGTGTGCTTGTTTCATGATATAAGACCTTTTTTATAAGGAATTTTTACTTAACAGGAGAAGAACTCTTGGAAGAATCTAAATGTCTTGATGCGTGTTGAAAAGTCCAGATCAGGAAATAACTGAAAGGTGAATCAGTTCATGTGGACACAGCGTTTATTGGGAGAGAAGTTTCATCGCTCATCTAAGTCACCTCCTCAGTCTCAGCTGACTGCAGGTATCCCCACCCTTATAAACAACACTGTTGCGTAGCGACCGAACCAACGATTGGTTTCATATGCAAATTAACGTGACCTTTAACTAGAGACAGAATGGCGACAGGCATGGGCGCAAGTCCATGAATACTGGGACGGCATCCAAGGCTTTACCTGTGCCCCCGCCCTTACGGTTAGTGGTTGTGTCAGGAAGGGCATCGGACGTAAAATTTTGCCAAATCAATATGCAGATTGTCAAGACTATACCGGATCAGTCGAGACCCGGGTTAACAACAACCGCCATCGGTGCTGTGCCCTCACAGGGTACTGATGGAAACTATAAAATCCGCCATGGCAACCCCTGGGAAACAGGGAATAAGCCGAAAGAAGAAGAAGAAGACGATGCCCACGTGTACTATTCACAGAGGATTGGGAATAGCTGCCATCACAGCATTGTGAGATGCCGCCAGAAGCAGTGGGGGTGGTTCGTATGAAATTACAGGATGACCCCACCCTGCGCAATAGGACCACCCTTAACACTGACCAAGTGTGTCTGCTCCTCAAGCTGTGTCTTCAGTCCATGTACTTCACATACAGGGGGCAGTATCATAGGCAGAAAGCATGGGTGTGCTATGGATTGCCCAGTTTCACCTATAGTGGCCAACATGTATATGGAAGAAGTGAGCTCTGATGTCCTAACCAGGGGCACCATCTAGTTCAGATTTGTGGACGACACCTGGGTTAAAATTAAATCTCAGGACGCACCACATTTCACCGACCACATTAACCCTGTGGACGTCCACATCAAGGTCACCAGGGAGGATGTGTGAAATGACAGGTTAGCCTTCTTACACTGGGAAATTGCAGTTGGTGATGGGGGACATTTGATTGTTGATGTTTACCATAAACCAACACACTGATCAGTACTTAAGGTTTGACTCTCATCAGCCACTAGAGCACAAACTAGGAGTCATCAGGAAGCCAGGAAGACGCCCAAAGGGTGCACCAGCCTATCAAAGAGAGGACAACAGCTGTCTAAGCATAAACCAGTGGTGATTGCGTATGTGGGGGGCGTTTTGGAAAAGTTGAGATGCGTATTTTCCAAACACCGCGTCTCAGTTGCTTTAAAACCCCAAACACGCTGCGCCGGAAATTGGTCCACCCCAAGTATCTGTTAAGTGCCAGGATGATTGCCATGACACAGAAGCGAGTTGAGTCGAGTCGAGCTGAGCTGGTACCGTGTAGCGGAAAAGGGGCATTCGATGAGTGATGAAACATCTCTCAATAAACGTGTCCGGATGTACTGATTCAACTTTCTGTGAATCTTGACAGAAGTAACTTGATTTATGATACGCTTTATTTTTTTTTTAAGTAAATGTATTGAAAATAGTCATATTATCACGAAACAAGTGCACTTTCTTGAAATAAGCAATAATATTTCATAGGTGGGGTGAGAAAAGTTCACTAATAATACCTTGAAACAATCATTACGAGGCTTAAAACAAGACAGAATCTTCTGATTATCTTGTCTTTTGAGGGGCAGTTATCAAGAACTTGATACAGGTTTCGAAATATTTAGGGCCGTGAATTACCTGGATTGTGTACTGAGGCCCTCTGTTATCGTCTGGTTATGTTTTGGTGCCCCCAGGCTGACGGTAGAGGAACACATCTGGTTCTACGCCCGTCTGAAAGGCCTGTCGGAGCAGCAGGTGAAAGGAGAGATCGAGCAGATCCTCCAGGATACGGGCCTGCCCCACAAACGCAAGTCCAGAACCAGCACCCTGTCTGGGGGCATGCAGAGGAAGCTGTCGGTGGCCCTGGCCTTCGTCGGGGGTTCACAGGTCGTGATTCTTGACGAGCCCACGGCCGGCGTCGACCCGTATGCCCGCAGAGGAATCTGGGACCTACTGCTCAACTACCGCCATGGTCAGTCCAAATGAGAAGTTATTTGGTGTGGATGTTTATGCGTATGAGTGTAGGATGGTTATGTTTTCAACCAATCACAATGCAGATTTACAAAGCACAAAATGGAAATATTTTCCAATAAAATATTAGTTATGAACAGGGTTACGCGAAAATAATAGAATTAAAGGAGAATTGAACTAGTGGTAAAAACAAAGTTACAAGATAGATATCGATAGACTTTAATGATTTATGCAAATAATGGGGCGGCACGGTGGCCCAGTGGTTAGCACTGTTGCCTCACAGCAAGAAGGTCCTGGGGTCGAACCCCAGGCCGTCCCAGGTCCTTTCTGCGTGCAGTTTGCGTGTCCTCCCCGTGTCTGTGTGGGTTTCCTCCGGGCACTCCGGTTTCCTCCCACCATCAAAAAAGACATGTATGTTAGGGTTAATACTCCTGTCTGTGCCCCTGAGCAAGGCAATAGGAAGAGATAACTGGAGTTGGTCCCCGGGCGCTGCACAGCAGCTACCCACTGCTCCTAGCTGCACAGCTAGGATGGGTTAAATGCAGAGAGCAAATTTCCTTTGTATGTACGTATGTACAAAATGACTAATAAAGAGTATTCATTCTTCTATTCTATTCTATAGTTTAACACGAAGAGCTTGTACAACTAGTAAGATATATGTCTCCGAAAGTCCGTTTTTAAGCACAATTGACGATTTCATGGATGCTGCTATTGAAAAAAATTTTAAGCACTCAAGGGTAAATGCTCACGTAACTGCTGTGATGTCACATTGGCTCCACATATACAGAGATTTAAAGTAATGGGATTGCAAGCCATTAAATCGACCATTTTTTACGCCACCACTGCTCTAACTTGTACTTCCTGCCTTCCAAGTCACTCTCTGCTGTCTTGTCGGCAGATGTTGATTTAAGTTTCAGTCTTTTGTTTCTTCTGTTTTTTGATTTTGACACCAGTGGAATTTTCTCAGAATTGAGCCCATGCAATGACATGCAGCACAGAACATGGCAGGCCCGTGGTGGCGTAAGCGGTACAAAAACCACTCACAATGATCTCACAAATGGTCAAACATGCCCGAAACTTTTCTTACACGCTCTTCAGTATTATACGTTACCAACCCAGCATGTATTTATTTTGCTTTTACTGTCTCGTTAAATATGACGAGAGTAAAAAATTGCTTCTAGAGAAATCCCCTTCCTCCAGGACATTGATGATTAGATCAGAAAATGACCACTCCCCTTCCTCTGACCTCAGGGCGCACCATTATCCTCTCCACACATCACATGGACGAGGCGGACATCTTGGGCGACCGCATTGCCATCATCTCCCACGGCAAGCTGTGCTGCGTGGGCTCCTCCCTCTACCTGAAGAACCAGCTGGGGACGGGCTACTACCTGACCCTGGTCAAGCGAGAGCCAGAACCTTCTCTCAGCTCCTGCAGGAACTCCTCCAGCACCATGTCCTTCACCAAGAAGGTGAGGAAGACACAGGAGATGGTCGACATCAGTATTAGTGATTAGTGTTGATAGAGTATTGGACTTGGTGATGATAGAGTACTAGTACCAGTTGGCTAGTAGTAATAGAGTAATAGAGCGTCACTATTACTTGTAATAGAGTATTAGTATTACTGGTGATAGTCGGTTCAGACATTGTATTTCCACGTCTACCACCCCTCCAGGAGGAAGAATGTGCCTCAGTTAGCAGCTCTGACGCAGGACTGGGAAGTGAGAATGAAAGTGAGGCAGCAACCATTGGTAAGCACATCATTTAAACTAGCTATTTAGCTGAACATGTCATCCACAGTTGAATTACAATGAGCGCAAGAGTAGAGGAAGTCCCACTTCCTGGTCCCCGATACTAACCAACAATCAGACAAATTCAGCAATAAAGGAGGTTAAAGGTCAGAGCCATACTTACCAGAGAACAGATTAAATAATAAATCTTACTGAGGTTGTCTGTCTTTCAGTTGATATTCAGTCAAAGAACACACTTGGTGAGCCAACTGACCAGATTTACTCAGCTTTGTGGCTTGTTAGATAATCTTCTTTGTTCACCTGCCACATTTTATTTTACTTTATTTTATTTTTCTAAATTTCCCCCCCCCTTTTCTCCCCACTTGTATTCCGAGCCGTCCCGGTCGCTGCTCCACCCCCTCTGCCGATCCGGGGAGGGCTGCAGACTACCACATGCCTCCTCCGATACATGTGGAGTCGCCGGCTGCTTCTTTTCACCTGACGGTGAGGAGTTTCACCAGGGGGACGTAGCACGTGGCAGGATCACGCCGGAGGCAACACGGGGATTCGAACCGCCAATCCCCGTGTTGGTACACCTGCCATATTTTAAACAGACTAAACCACCAAACAGCGTTCACAATAATTTATTCAACTTGATGCTCGATTTTGAAATTGTGTTCGGTATTAAGTAGTGATATCTGAAGTGTATTGTCTATAATGTGGTACACGGACAACATGAATTACACAGAGTGCTAAGGTACAGTGAGTTATGTGTTAACACTATATATCGAGATACCTTGTTAGTCTGTTTGATTTCCTGTTGTCTCTGCTGTGCGGCTTATCATTTTTATTGCACCCAGTGAACATGTGATCCTGACTGCACCATTTATATTTGTCTATAGAGAACGGTCCGGCAGCATCGATATGTGACGTCCCCTTCGTGCCTCCGGATGTGTCCCACATCTCCGGCCTGATCTTTAAACATGTCCCGGCGGCCCGCATGGTGGAGGACTTGGGCCACGAGTTGACCTACATCCTTCCCTACAGCGCCGCCAAGGACGGCGCCTTCGTGGAGCTTTTTAAAGACATAGACAGTAAACTGCCTGACCTGGGCATCTCCAGCTATGGCGTCTCAGACACAACTCTGGAGGAGGCAAGCCTGATTTGATATTCTTCTGGGGTTTTTTGTTTTAAGTCAATTATTGTGGCTTGAATTTCCTACCATCGTGAGAGTAGGATTTTTCTCTGAAGATAAAGTAATATCAAGGCTCAGCGTTTTCGGTTTTTATCTTTCAAAGCCATCCAGCGTTCCAAATTTCACCACAAAAGGACACTGTTACATAACCTCACACGAACAGTAACGACTTTTGGATCCGTGGAAACAAATAAAATCCGGGTGAAAATCAGTTTAATCCGATCTGCTCCTTGTAAAAAAATCTGGGTATTTTTCGGTGAAAAACGGTAAAAACCGAAAACGCCGAGCCTTGAGTAAAATAAAAAGGCATCTAGTTTTCATACTGGGAGCTGCAAACTTGGTCACAAAATAGCTCGGCCGAATTTTTTGGCGCATCGGTCTCGCATATAAAGGGTTTTAATTGAAGTCTTTCCTCTTTTTTTTTTTCTAACAGATTTTCCTGAAGGTGGCGGAAGACCATGGAGTGGATACTGAAGTCCCCTCAGGCAAGGATTGATTACAAGACCCCTGACCTTTGACCTTAACAGTAGCCCCGACCCAAATTTAGGCTCAAAATTTCTATGATCTGCAAGACAAGTTTGTCCTATGTGAGGTTGTTGTAAAACACCAAGAACAGTTAACCCCGTGTGTACAGGCAGACTAGACAGAATCACACATTACTATAGGCGTCCGGGTAGCATGGCGGTCTATTCCTACGCCTACCAACACGGGGATCGCCGGATCAAATCGCACATTATAGGTTCATATTATATACTGACAGCAGCAATACAGCAACAGCACAGAGCAATTGTACGGTCTCATGCTTAAACCTGTGTGTGTGTGTTATTCAGATGGCATCCTGCCAGTCCGACGGCGGCGTAGAACCCACGCCTTTGGTGGTGACCACCAGAGCTGCCTGAGACCTCTGACTGAGGACGACAACAACGACTGTAACGAATCCGACGGTGACCCTGGTACACAAACACAGACAGACACACACATATTTGGCAGGTAAAGGGTGAAGTAAAGGAAGACGACTACCCGATCCCCTGGGGGGTTGCTGTAGTCCATTTTGACACAAGTCATAATGTGTGTCGTGTCTTCCTGTTTGTCAGAATCTCGGGAGACGGACTGGCTGAACTGTGCTGACGGAAAAGGATCGTACAAGGTGAAGGGCTGGAGTCTGAAGAGGCAGCAGTTTGTGGCTCTGATGTGGAAGAGATTTCTGTTCGCTCGGCGCTCCAGGAAAGGCTTCTTCGCTCAGGTAAGGGCTCTGATTGGGGACTGCTGAAGGTCACAGGACTCTGATTGGCTATTGCTGATGTTGACCTTGCTCTAATTGGCTACTGCTACGCCTTACAAAATGTGTCTGTGTGCTCTTGCCAATTGTGTCAGTGTGTTTAAATGCAATACGGAAACATTGTGCTTAAAAAGCACACCTCTGAGGCATCCGGTTGCCATGGCAGTCTATTAATTCCGTTGCCTACCAACACGGGGATCGCCTGTTTGAATCCCCGTGTTACCTCCGGCTTGGTCGGGCGTCCCTACAGACACAATTGGCCGTGTCTGCGGGTGGGAAGCCGGATGTGGTTATGTGTCCTGGTCACTGCACTAGCGCCTCCTCTGGTTGGTCAGGGCACCTGTTCGGGGGGGGGGGGCTGGGGGAAATAGCGTGATCCTCCCACACGCTACGTCCTCCTGGTGAAACTCCTTACTGTCAGGTGAAACGAAGCGGCTGGCGACTCCACATGTATGGGAGGAGGCATGTGGTAGTCTGCAGCCCTCCCCGGATCAGCGGAGGGGGCGGAGCAGAGACCGGGACAGCTCGGAAGAGTGGGGTAATTGGCCAAGTACAATTGGGGAGAAAAAGGGGGGAACCCCCCCTCCCCCGGGAATCCCCCCCCCCCCAAAAAAAAAGATGATGATGAGAAGATGATGAGAGTAACAGTGTTCATGGACATGGGGAGAATCGTTCTCACCTTCTGCAAGGGCTTTATCAAACCAAACACTCGCATCATGACACACAGCATAGACTCAGTGACTAAAGTCCTTTTTTTCGAGAAGCGAAAATTTCTTAGAAAAAAGTCACTGGTTGCAAAATTTTCAAGGTTTCATCTCAGTCGTCTCAACACAGACTGTTTAAAAATACATGTATACACACTGAAGTTGATTAGAAACAGATTCTTCTTGTTGACCTGATGGGTATCCTCTGATTCTACCCATCAGCTAGCCTAGATACAAGCTGTTGCAGGGATTGTAAAGTGACTCCCTCTTCTTTGTATTTCCAGATTGTTCTTCCTGCTGTGTTTGTTTGCATCGCCCTGGTTTTCAGTCTAATCGTTCCACCCTTTGGCAAATACCCCAGTTTGGAGCTGCAGCCCTGGATGTATGAGGAGCAAGTCACTTTCGTCAGGTGGGCACCGTCCCTTATTGAAATACTGTGCACATCATACCAGAACACACAGACACTCAGATTACCACTTTAGGCTCTGAGATAACCCATTTTTTTGTCTCAGTCTCTCTTGGTAACATGCTGTATTATATATACATGTCTCCACAGCGACGACGCCCCAGATGACGCCAACATGCAGAAGTTACTGAACTCCCTCCTGGACACTCCCGGCTTTGGGACTCGCTGTATGGATGGATATTCCATACCGTAAGTCGGAGACAACCGCTTTCTTCAGTTCAACAGCATAAAATGGAAATCAACTATTATCTCAAGGATGTCATTCTTTTAAATCATGTTTTGGTTGGGAAGAGTCAACATCTTCTCACAAATTTCCTGGACTCTTTCTTTTCCGTCTTCTTCCTCTCTCAGGGATGCTCCCTGTACAATGGGCGATGAAGAGTGGAACGTCCCAGAGGTCCCTGAAAGTGTCCAAAAGCTATTTGAATCCAGCAACTGGACAATGGAGGAGCCCTCCCCTGCCTGCTTCTGCAGCTCTGATGGCAGGAAGAAGATGCTTCCCGAATGCCCTGCAGGGGCAGGAGGCCTCCCACCTCCCGAGGTAACCCTGCCTACAACTCCACCAACAATTCATCCGAAAGTCCACCCGCAACCCTGACCCAAAAGTTTTCTACATGCTTCAAACCAGTTAGTTCATGTGTCTCTTTGTGTGACCACATTTTGCAGCAAAGTCGTTCGTACCTTTTCCAAACAACTTAAGTCAAACTGCAGGATGAGAGACTGGGTGTGATACAAAGGGACAGGATGAGAAACTGGAAGTCTTTGTATTCACAATGTGAAGAGTCAAACACATGTGGAGTACGACAAACACTTGCAGAGAGTTTTTCCTCGAAGCAGCTCAGGAGTCAGGAACACTTCAGGAGTCAGGAACACTTTATTTGTCACTTCATTTCAGGTATTTCCGTGCATGAAATGAAATGGCATATCATTTCCCCCCAGCCCACAGCAGTGCAACACAAAGACCAAAAAAGAAAAAAAATCACTGCCCAAGGGAACAAACGTCAGCCAGGATGACTGTCGAAACTGCCGGTCTGCATGGGCTAGGAGTTAGCTTAGCCCGCCCCGCTTCCACGTCCTGTCAGACCGCCCTCGGTGTTTTCTCTTCAGGCGCAGCTCCAGGCAGGGCCGTGGTCCCTGGGCCCACCGGATGCAGCAAACCAGGCTCCCCCAGCTGATCCAATGCCAGCTCTCCCAGCCAGATACCCTTGACACACCTCCCCGCACGCCACACGACGACACCGAAAACGCCACTGTCAACGCCAGGCGAGGCCGCACCCAGACCACCCTCGGTGTTATCGGAACTGCCGGTCCGCATGGGCTAGCAGTTAGCTTAGCCTGCCCCTCTTCCACGTCCTATCAGACCGCTCTGGGTGTTACCTCCTTGGTCGCAGCTCCAGGCAGGGCCGTGGTCCCTGGGCCCACATGACGCAGCAGACCAAGTTCTCCCAGCCAATCCAGCACCAGCTCTCTCAGCCATCAAACAAAGATAAAACTTAAACGCAGACATGGACAAAGACACTGCATGGATGGTACTGGGTGAAGCCACCGCAAACGTGAGTTCGTGTCGCCACCTTCCCAAACCGGTACTGGGTGAGGCCGCTGCAAATGTGAATTCGCGTCGCCATCTACCCACAGCGGAAGCACAATTTAATGGTTATAAAATGCTCATGGTTAGAACTTAGATTATGAAAGGAATTTAAGCATCAGGTTTTACCAAGTAGGAAGACCGAGTGGGACTTTGAGCAAACAGTGTAGATAAAATTATAAACCGATCTTACTAAGGTGTCTGTTTGAGTTAAATGGCAAACTTTTTATTTTTTTTTTCAGATGAAACTCAGTGAAACAGACACCCTACAAAACCTGACAGGAAGGAACATCTCAGACTACCTGGTGAAGACCTACGCACAGATCATCGGGAGAAGGTAGAAGAAGTACATTATGTGTCAAATGTGCAAACCTATCTGTCAATCTGTGAAACTGCATTAGATAAGGCACATACTGGGATACCGGCTGAGAAACCTCTTGCAAACACTTGCACTTGCAAACACAAAATACTTGTGATTGTGTTACTACAGCATTATAAGTCTATGTATGAGAGACTACTAACACAGTGCCATGTATTTACACAATCCTTACAATATTTCTTCTCGAAGCCTTTATGAAGCTTTATTAGTGTTGTTTCACTGGTTTGTAAAGTCTTGAGGGATCTATGCTCAGTTATTTCATTCCATCTTGTGTTTTCACAGTTTGAAGAACAAGGTGTGGGTAAATGAATTCAGGTATGTCT
Source organism: Lampris incognitus (assembly GCF_029633865.1). NCBI lineage: Eukaryota > Metazoa > Chordata > Actinopteri > Lampriformes > Lampridae > Lampris > Lampris incognitus. The sequence goes on from NC_079211.1 coordinate 10,750,269, forward strand.
AGTTTTATTACATTTTAAGGGCTTTTTTAAAATATATAACTGCATCTTGTTGTTAATCATTGCTAAAATGCTCTGATTTTGGACCAGATCAGTATTTTTTTTCTTTTCTTATCCCAGATATGGTGGATTCTCATTGGGTGCCAGGAGCACTCAGGTCCTCCCACCAGCCAATGAGATTGATGACGCAATCAAGCGGGTCAAAAAGATCTTCGAATTACAAAAGGTCCGTGTGAAAGCGTCTGGATACTAAACTGAGAGTGTGGTATTGACTTTGTCCCCATTTATCCCTTCTGATCTGAGGTCAGATCTCGGCAGAACCTTCTCAATGAATTACAAACAGCCCTTTTCAAATAAAACTGACTTGAATGTCTCTCTATCAGGGTGCGGCCGCAGATCGCTTTCTGGACAGTCTGTCAGGCTTCATCAATGGTCTAGACACCAAGAATAACGTCAAGGTGAGGGGAAAAAAAACATCTTGGACTGACCTGATTTTAAGATGAACATACCTCTTTTCTCAGCAAATCTCAAGTTGTGTAGATACTGTAGATTTGCTGTACACTTAACCACTTATATGCCAGCTTGCTTTAAATATCTGTGTCCAATTGTTATGATACGGCAAAAATCATTTGTAATGATTAATTTCTTGGATTATATGAAGTTAAAAGTTAAAGAAGCAGAAACTAAAGCAGAAAAGAAGTGATTAGTTGTGCAGCAAACCTTCAGTTCTTACTGGTGTGTTCCTGTTGTATAGCTCCAACTCTACACACAGGGCACTACACGCTGTCAAATGATGATTATATTAATGATGAATGGGAGACTGTTTATGGGCGGAGCATGTTCAGGCAGGAAAATCTTGCTGACTGCTGCCAAACAACCAATCACAAATTGGCGTGCCAGGGCGATTTAGCCAGAGGAAACCAGTTTGTGTTGCTCGGTGATGCTTATGGTCCTGTAATGTTTGCTTGGCTTCTGCTCACCAACCTTCACTCCACCTGACACCTGTTTGGACCGGCTTCTATCTACTTTATGATCGATTTATGCCTTTAATAGAGATGTGTTCTCTGGGTTTACTTGTGCATACAAGCAGATCTATTAATTTCCAAACCTTAAAGTCATAATGACATTCCAAAGCAGCAAAGTATGCTTTTCCAAATACGTGAGCGGTCCTGACTGAACTGTTTAAGCAGCTAAGCACTTGAAGGTGTAGGCCTCTAGCCTGTGGACCAGTAGGCTCTTCGAATAATTCCCGTTAAAGAAAATTCTGTTGCGTTGTCGACTGGATAGACTCTGTCGTGATGCTCTTTTGGGTTTGAATTCCAGCACTAAAGAGAGTCTAAAGAGATTTGACTAGACCGTATGAAGTGAATGACTGGGATGTGAAGAAAACTGTTTTTGCTGAATATGTTTCTGTTTATTGCGAGAAGTTTGAGTATACAATCATCATTGCCAAATCTTGCAGAGAAGTTTGACCAAAAAACATATGCTCCTTTGCAACAACATGCCCATACAGTTCACACATTCTCACAGTCAGCTACTATTGGACACTGGGTGCTGCCGATTACAACTACTGCATATTACTGTAACCCCTTTAGCACCTTCGTTGAAGCAGGGTTCGTTTTTTATTTTTTTTATTTAGATGGCACGTGGACAACAGTTATTGAGTGAGTGGCGTGTACTCACGCCACTCAAGACAACTAAAATCCAAAACTCATTGTGGCTGCTTTAGTATGTTAGCATGTTAGCCTTGCTAAGTCAAAAAAAACTTTTAACAACCAATGAAATGAATGTGTCATCCTGGTTAAGAGGATGACTGTTACAGTGTTCATGAACATTGGTCCTTGAATCAATCCCATGACTTGTCAGCCAAAGCTGCAGTCTGACCTTTGTTTTCTGTCCTGCAGATCTGGTTCAACAATAAGGGCTGGCACAGTATCGGCTCCTTCATCAATGTCATGAACAACGGCATCCTGCGTGCCAACCTGCCCCCAGGCAAAGATCCCAGCAAGTACGGAATCAGTGCCTTCAATCATCCGCTTAACCTCACCAAGGAGCAGCTCTCCCAGGTGGCGCTGTGAGTACCCATCTGCAATCTGACACTGATTCTCACTGGATCGAACCCGTCGATGTTTTCAGTATGACTCCGTGATGCAGAGACCGTGATTGTGGCTTGGGTGATGAAATTGGTAAAACACTGTCATCAGCGTAGAGTTTCACAGCTGCTCTCTGCCTTACCTCTTCTGGAGCAGAATGAGGATATCAGCTGAGTATTTTTATTTTAGTGTGTCTCAGTTTGTGTTGAATGTCCAAACTCCAAGCTCAAAGTCAACAAGTCATACAAATAAACCATTTTCAAAGACCTAAAATGAGTATAGGAAGAGGATTTGGGATAGTTTAATCCAACTGCTGATTCTACGGAACTGTCTCCTTCAGCCACAGGACAGAACCGGCTATTTGTTGAATCAATATTATATTGTTGCTTACTCAACACAAAGGTGAAGGGAGTCAATAACTGAATATATTAATATCTTCACTCAGTTAAGAAAGAGCTTATGTTTATTTAATAAATAATGACATGCACAGACCCTCAGCACACCCACCGCCATACCTCTGCTCACATGACCCTGCAACCACCTTCAAAATGCTGTGATATTTACCTTAGTATTAAAGTCTCACACTAAGGTTTCAGTCCATAACAGAGGGATTGTTCATTTAAAGCTACCAAAATGTTAGAACTCAAGTTGTTGGGAAAATATGAGTAAAGCCCAATGAAAAACTCTCCTCCTGGTTGTAAACACAATTTAAGAAAACCGATCAGCTTATAATAAATTACATCATCCAATGCTCTGATTTGGACGGTAAATGAATGGTCATTATCAGTGTGTCGGTTGGTCTATATTTGGATTATTTCCTAGCAACATAATGCAAGTTAGCAAGCTAGCTAGCCATCAATAGAGAGTATTGTGAACTCAACTTCCTGAGAATTGGCTGTGTTCAGAGAGGGGGCACTGACATTCCTAACATTAATATTCCACAATAAAACGTGTTACTGAAATAAAGTCCTTGGACTGGATCTCTAAAGTTCTGCATGCTTAAAAACCCGTCCTGTTATCTATGTCCACCTCTCCACCTGCCCCTCTGAAGGCAATTAAAAAGTAGAAATCAACCAGGCCTCATAACTTTGACCTGCATTTACCTTCTCTGACTGGTTCGTAGACAGAACGAGAGTTTCACCGTCCTTTTCCTCCCCTCCTGTCCAGGGTGACCACCTCCGTGGATGTTCTGGTGTCCATCTGCGTCATATTCGCCATGTCCTTCGTCCCAGCCAGCTTTGTAGTCTTCCTCATCCAGGAAAGAGTGAACAAGGCCAAGCACATGCAGTTCATCAGTGGAGTGCAGCCCCTCCTCTACTGGGTGGCCAACTTTGTGTGGGACATGGTGAGTAACGCCAGCGAGGCTCGGCTCGACTTCCAACCATTACAGGAGGAATCCATCCATAAGTTTTGAAGCGTCCAGCCTGATCAATAAGTGGCTTTGTCACTCCCTTCCTTCCCTTAAATGCTTCAGACTCCTCTTAACAAGGCGTCTCACACACACACACACACACACACAAATAATCCACAATGTTATTTTGTTTTGTTAATTTGTTTATCAAACTTCTTGGACACATCGCTCCTCTTATTTCACAGTTTCTTCCTGTTTTGTTTCCAACCACCTTCTCATTGTAAGAATGTGTTTTTGTGTTGCAGTGTAACTACATTGTCCCCGCCACGCTTGTCATCCTGATATTTGTCTGCTTCCAACAAAAAGCCTACGTCTCCTCCACCAACCTGCCTGTTTTAGCCCTGCTGCTGCTCCTCTATGGGTGAGTAAGAGTGATGCTGATGCAACGCAAAACAGCATCACACAACACAAGTCAACACAACCTACTTCACCAGAATGTAACACAACAACGTTATACAACGTACAAACACTAAGCAAAAAGAAATAAAACTGGCTGGGATTTATACCGGCTTAAACCATACGGATATATCACATGACTGTTAAACTGACATTGTGGTAACCTCCCGTGCGTTGTCGTTGGCTGCAGCTGGTCCATCACGCCGCTGATGTACCCGGCGTCGTTCTTCTTCACCATCCCCAGCACTGCCTACGTCGTCCTCACCAGCGTCAACATCCTCATCGGGATCAATGGCAGCATCTCCACCTTCGTCATGGAGCTGTTTGGCAACAACGTAAGTCTGCTGGGCCGAGACGCAAAACAGTAGCAGGACTTCCCAACCAGACGCCTACAAAACCTTTTCATTCAGTCTTTCACTGTCACCTTCATGTCGACATACCGATATATACATTCATCATGATACTCCAAAAGGGACATTTTAACATCATGTAAAAATCTAACTGCCATAATACCGCATGCAAAAAAATAACACATAGGCTTGCAGTTAAACTAAAACCTTGTATATATGTTATTGTGGCAGGCTTAAGTGGGGATTTTGTGTTATTTCATATCCGAAAAAGACAAAGGCTAAAAAGTTGTCCCGTTTACTCGATCGCAGGAGATTGGAGGTATAAACGACATCCTGAAGAACGTTCTCCTCATCTTCCCTCATTTCTGCCTTGGCCGAGGTCTCATCGACATGGTGAAGAACCAGGCCATGGCCGACGCCCTGGAGAGGTTTGGTAAGAAAAACACACATCCTCCTCACCCTCACAATACAAAGTCTAACTTGGAGAAAACAACTGTCCCAAAAACAATCACAGCCTCCTATTGTGTCAGCCCAGTGCTGGTAGATTAGTTGGTTTGTCAGTTCACCAGCTACTTTGGCAGGTAACCAATACACTGTTTGCAAGACGATGATTGATAGTGATCCACCAATCAATACTCAGCAAGCCGCTTCACTTAAAAGCCCATGGACGGTAAAAGAGAGCAGCTTTAGTGCAATTTACGATAATGCTAGATTCGTTTATAGACACCACTTTTGGGATGAGTTGTTGCCTCAAGTGAAGGAGTTCAAGTACCTCGGGGTCTTGTTCACGAGTGAGGGTGGGATGGAGTGAGATATTGACAGGCGGATTGGTGCAGCATCAGCAGTAATGCGGACGTTGTACCGGACTGTTGTGGTGAAGAGGGAGCTGAGCCGGAAGGCAAAGCTCTCAATTTACCACTCAACCTTCATTCCAACCCTCACCTGTGGTCATGAGCTTTGGGTGGTGACCGAAAGGGTGAGATCGCGGATACAAGCGGCTGAAACGAGTTTCCTCCGTAGGGTGTCTGGGCTCAGCCTTAGAGATAGGGTGAGGAGCTCTGACATCTGGAGGGAGCTCGGAGTAGAGCCTCTGCTCCTTCACGTCGAAAGGGGCCAGTTGAGGTGGTCCGGGCATCTGATTAGGAGGCCTCCTGGGCGCCCTCCTTTGGAGGTTTTCCGGGCACGGCCAACTGGGAGGAGATCCCGGGGTAGACCCAGAATTCGCTTGAGGGACTACATGTCCAATCTGGCCTGGGAACGCCTTGGGATCCCCCAGGAGGAGCTGGAGGGCGTTGCTGGGGAGACGTCTGGAGTGCCCTGCTTAGCTTGCTGCCACCGTGACCCGACCCCGGAGAGGCGGCTGAAGATGAGATGAGATGAGTTTATAGACATATCTAAGGTTTAGAGAAATCCTGAAAAGGTGTTATTGGAGACCCCGTAATGCCTCTTGTGGTAATTTACAGTGTTATACAGTAGAGTAATCCTCTTTAAAGGCCATCTGACGTAGCAGAAGTAATGACGGAAGTTGGGATTTGCAGAAACTTGGCAACCTGTGAAGTCATGGCTAGAAAAGGTTTTTTTTCCATGTCATTGAGAACGCAGATGTGAAGCTAACGTATGAAGGTGTTTTCAGTTTTATCTGAGTGCTCCCCCCCTGCGTTGTGATTGGCCAGGTGAGAACCGTTTCCGCTCGCCTCTGGAGTGGGACATGGTGGGGAAAAACCTGTTTGCCATGGCTGTGGAGGGCGTGGTCTTCTTCGTCATCACCGTCCTCATCCAGTACCGCTTCTGCATCAAGCCCAAGTAAAGACACACACACACAAACACATTGAAAGACTACGCTAACCTATCAAACGCTCGTTTCTGCTGGTGGATCACCGGCCATCTTAGTTTTCATCTAATTTTAAAAAAAGTGCTAAGTAATATTGAAAAGTAAAAAGTTAAATATCAACAGTGTATGACGTAGAGAAAGTTAAATCTCTCTGAGTGCAAAAATCAGCACAAGTCCTCCTGCTGGTTCTTCCAGCTCTAACTGGCAGTGTGTCATTTTGAACTCGGCATTTGGTACAGACGTCTGGAAGTTCGGACCTTAACCGGAATAACCGCCCTCTGTTTTCCAGGCCCATCAGCAAGCTAAACAAGCTGAGCCCCATCAGGGAGGAGGACGAGGACGTGGCGAGGGAGCGACAGAGGATCGTCCACGGCCTCGGACACGGAGACATCCTGGAGCTACGGCAGCTCACCAAGGTACAGAAACACCACCACCACTTTCATGAATCTTATAGTATCAGTTGGTGGAGGTCATCTTCTTCTTCTCTGCACGTCTATGCGAATAATGTTCTGTTGTCATTTGCATAATTTCTCCCATTAAAGTCCTACTTTTAACTACAAAAGTGTTCATGTTGGGGGGCGTCTGGGTGGTGTGGCGGTCTATTCTGCTGCCTACCAACACGGGGATCGCCGTGTCTGCGGGTGGGAGGCCGGATGTGGGTACGTGTCCTGGTCGCTGCACTAGCGCCTCCTCTGGTCGGTCGGGACGCCTGTTCGGGGGGGAAACTGGGGGGAATAGCGTGATCCTCCCACGCGCTACGTCCCCCTGGTGAAACGCCTCACTGTCAGGTGAAAAGAAGCGGCTGGTGACTCCACATGTATCGGAGGAGGCACGTGGTAGTCTGCAGCCCTCCCCGGATCGGCAGAGGGGGTGGAGCAGCGACCGAGTCGGCTCAGAAAAGTAGGGTGGTTGGCCAGGTACAATTGGGGAGAAAAAGGGGGTCCAAAAAACAAAAAAAACAAACTCATTGTGTCTGTTGGTAAAGGTCATCATCTTCTTCTTTGCACATAATGTCCATGCACATAATATTCTATTGTCATTTGCATAATTTCTCCCATTAAAGTCCTACTTTTAACGACAAAAGTGGTCATGTTTTGGATAATGGCGGTTTAGGTATCGTTTGAAACACATCCCTTAAGCAAGGTACCAAAAAGCACATTGGTTTACATGGAAATGTTCAGCTTTGCGGTTTTTAACAGAGCTGTGTGTCGTAGGTGTACAAGAGGAAGCAGAAGCCGGCTGTCGACCGCCTGTGTGTTGGAATTCCTCCCGGGGAGGTGAGATTTAGACAGATACCGTGTAATAAATACTCTTATTTAGCCTCCAATAACAACAGCCATTTACCAAGTCACACTGTACTGTAAATGATTTCAAGTAAGATACACTGTATTTGCAGTTATGTCAATAAAAGGGAATAAATACCCTTGGTAGTTGTAGAACTGGACCGCTGATGTGTTTACTGACTGTTTCTCGTTCTGCTCTGTTCTGTTCTGTTCTGTTCTGTTCTGTTCTGTCATTTACTAACAAAGAGACGGCAAATAGAGTTTTGCATTTGGAAGATTTCAGCTTATTTCAGCTTGTTTTTGTTGAGTGTTTTTTTTTTTTTTGTGGCAAATGAATCCAACTCACTCATATTATATTTTGGGCAGCATGGTGGTACTGTGGCCTCACAGCAGGAAGGTCCTGGGTTCGAGCCCTGGGGGTTGTCCAGCCTTGTGGGGGGGGGTCATCCCAGGTCGTCCTCTGTGTGGCGTTTGCATGTTCGCCCCCGTGTCTGTGACGGGTTTTGTGTTCCGGTTTCCCCCGCCATCAAAAAGAAACATGCATGTTAGGGTTAATACTCCTGTCTGTGCCCCTGAGCAAGGCAGCGGGAAGAGAACTGGAGTTGGTCCCCGGGCGCAGCATGAAGGTGGCAGCCTGCTGCTCCTAGCTACACAGATCACAGCTGGGATGGGTTAATTTGCAGTAAATGAATTTCCCTAAGGAGGTTAATAAAGGGGACATAATTAATTAATTAATGACACTTAATTAACTTAGTATTTGAAGTCAGACTCGGTTTCTGCAAATTAACTGAAGATAAGCCCTGATATTGACTTGCAAGTAACAATGGCGCTCTGACTCTGACTCATGTCTTTTATTAAAAGAGAAGTTGCTAATTTTCTCTCTCCCCCGTCTATCGCTCTCTCTCTCTCTCTCTCTCCCCCGTCTATCGCTCTCGCTCTCTCTATATATATATATGTATATTTCTCTCTGTCTGTCTGTCTGTCCATCTATCTATCTATCTATCTATCTATCTATCTACCTACCTACCTATCCATCTATCTGTCTATCTGTCTGTCTATCCTGTCTGTCTGTCTATCTCTTCACCCTTCTGTGTGTCAGTGTTTTGGGCTGCTGGGGGTCAACGGGGCAGGGAAGACCACCACCTTCAAGATGCTGACAGGAGACACCATTGTGACGAGTGGCGAGGCCTTCCTGGCTGGGAAGAGGTAATAAGGTCAACGGTCACGGAGGGGTCAGCCGGTGAACATTAAGGACAGAGGACATGAGGACATGAAGAGTTTTTATTTGACGTCAGAGGAATCAGAGCAGTAGTGGACACAGATAGATTTTTTTTAGTTGACAGGAGCAGGGGGGGGGGTCCATTAAAAGGTTAAAACGTTGAAGGAAAAACAGGGGGAGGTTGTTTCTGGTGCACCGCGCCACGGCCTCAGGTGTCCCGCTTAAACAACCTGTTGGCCTGATCTGTTTATGGGCTCAGGTTTCACATAAACTTAAGGATTGACCCAGTTTCTGGACTGCTTAACTGGTGGACCGTCAAATTTCACTGTAGTATATGATTTATATAAATACTCACTGTATTATATTATTTATATAAATACTCACTGTAGTATATGATTTATATACACACTGTAGTATATGATTTATATACACACTGTAGTATATGATTTATACACATACTGTATCATATGATTTATGTACACACTCACTGTATTACATGATTTATATACATACTCACTGTATTACATGATTTATATACACACTCACAGGTCGGTAAAAGTTGGATATAAGAGGTGGTAAAGGTTTCTAGGCCACCATAATTTTATCCACCAATCTAAATACTTGTGTTAAATACTCCATTTGAAATAAGTACTCTGTTTGATTTTTGTAAAGATGTAAAGACAGTGTAAATATTTTAAATAGTAATCTGAACAGTATCTCTGTGTACATCAACTACACAGGTTGATCAGGTTTAACCCTGACCAGGTAAAAATATCAATACTTTGAAGAGAAATACTTTTTTTTGTGTGGTTTTTTTTTGTGTGGATTTTTTCCTGCCTTTTTCTCCCCAATATTATCCGGCCAATTACCCCACTGTTTCGAGCCGTCTCGGTCGCTGCCCCGCCCCCTCTGCCGATCCGGGGAGGGCTGCAGACTCTACCACATGCCTCCTCCGATACATGTGGAGTCGCCAGCCGCTTCTTTTCACCTGACAGTGAGGAGTTTCACCAGGGGGACGTAGCACGTGGGAGGATCACACTACCCCCCCCCCCCAACAGGTGCCCCAACTGACCAGAGGAGGCGCTAGTGCAGCGACCAGGACACATACCCGCATCCGGCCAATTGTGTATGTAGGGACGCCCAACCAAGCCGGAGGTAACACAGGGATTCGAACCGGTGATCCCTGTGTTGGTAGGCAACGGAATAGACCACCACGCCACCCGGACGCCCCTCTGAACATAAATACTTCATAATTTATAGTCACCTTCAGAAAGTATTGTCACCATACTAACTGTTTGTGTATGTGTGTGTTTGTGTGTGTCTCTGTAGTATCCTGAGGGAGATAGACGAGGTCCATCGAAACATGGGTTACTGTCCTCAGTTTGACGCCATTAACGAGCTGCTGACAGGAAGAGAACATCTAGAGTTCTACGCCGTCCTGCGGGGGGTCCCTGAGAAGGAAGTCTGTGACGTGAGTTTCAACGCCAGACACGTTTTAGACGGCCTGTCGAGCCCCATCTCTCCGTCTCCACCCAACACATCTCTCTACCGGCTGATCTCACCAACCTGTTGTTTTTTTATGTGATTTTTATTGTTCTTAACATTGCCATAAGCCTGTGTGTATCATTGACGCAATGATGTGTGTGCTGCCCCCAGGTGGCAGAGTGGGGTATCAGGAAGCTGGGCCTGGTGAAGTATGGAGACAAGGCTGCTGGAAGCTACAGCGGAGGAAACATGAGGAAACTTTCTACAGCGATGGCGCTGATCGCAGGGCCACCCGTAGTCTTCCTGGTAGGATGATATATACATATATACTCTCTCCCCCCCCCCCCGTCCCCCCTCTCATACACACACACACACACACACATTTCAATGTATGCACACACATGCATGTGCACTCATGGGCTTGCAGATGAACATGTGCTTGCGTGCACACACAAAGTGTGTTTGCATGCAAACGAGCGTGTGCGTGTTGTTCTTCGGGTCAAGTTGTGTGTAACGATGTGAGTGGAGCCACTCGGGCAGAATCAGGCCGCCTTCCTGCCCGTTAACACTGGTGCTTAATTGTTCCAGGACTGGTTTGTTGTGCAACCAGGACAGGATTAAAACTTTAATTCTTTGTTTGTACTTTGCCTCTTTAAAGTGGGGCCAGTGGAGAGGCAGGATCCAAAAGAGAGAGAGAGAGAGAGAGAGAGAGAGAGAGAGAGAGAGAGAGAGAGAGAAGATAGAGGGAAAATAAATAGAAACGTTGTAAAAGGAAGTTTCGGATCATCTGCTCAGTCTTTGCAGAGCAATAGTCAGAAACGGATCGGTTTCTTGGGTGAATGTGCTGAAACAGGACTGATCAGACGGTGGTGGTTTTTCTGTTTGTGCGTTCATAGGGAGTAGGGGGGGGGGGGTTAGGCGGCGAGCAGTTTCACCACAGTTTCTCGCTTAAAAGATGCCGTGTCTCCCTCTTCTCCTGACCTTTGCCGTCTGCTTCCTGCTGAATCTGTGGGCAAATCTGAACCTGGCTGTGCGTTTTGTCACAGGACGAGCCCACCACTGGGATGGACCCCAAGGCCCGCCGGGCCCTCTGGAACTGCATCCACTCCGTCATCAAGGAGGGCCGCTCCATCGTGCTGACCTCACACAGGTAACCACACCACCGTGACAGACATGATGGTCAGCCAATGAAGTGTTTGCAAAATTTCTTCAAATCCATCCTCCCTTAGATACTGTTGCTATTCCCAGTAAACTTTCAAGATGAGCTATTATAACTTTGTCGTCTCGTCATCATGTTATAGACTGAGCTGGTTGTAGATACAGTAAATTAGGGCGGCGCAGTGGCCCAGTGGTTAGCACTGTTGCCTCATAGCAAGAAGGTCCTGGGTTCGAACCCCAAGCCGTCCATCCCAGGTCCTTTCTGTGTGTAGTTTGCATGTTCTCCCCGTGTCTGCATGGGTTTCTTCTGGGTGCTCCGGTTTCCTCCCACCATCAAAAAGACATGCATGTTAGGGTTAATACTCCTGTCTGTGCCCCTGAGCAAGGCAGTGGAAAGAAGAACTGGAGTTGGTCCCCGGGAGCTGCAGCTGCCCACTGCTCCTGTACAATAGGATGGGTTAAATGCAGAGAACACATTCATTGTAAGAATGCAGTTCGTTGTAAGAATACAGTGACAAAATAAAGTGGCTTAATTCATTAACTTTGAGTAGATGTAAGTATACCTGTTAATGGTTTCTTTATCAAGTTGAAAGTGTCATCTTCCACAAAAATTAATAAACAGAAGCAACTTATGACAGTTGAATTTGGGTTTGGAGAAAATTCAATTCAATTCAATTCAATGTATTGTCCTTAAAAACAATGTGCAGGCACATGTTAAAAACGAAATGAGGGCTGCGGCCTCGCCGAACAGTGCAAGACAGACATAAGACAAACATAGAGGGAGAAAAGGAGGGGGCTCAGAACACAGCCTTGAGGCTCCTCAAGACTGGTCAGGATGGAGGAAGTGTGGCGACCTAACCTAAAAGACTGAGGTCTGTTGGTCCGGAAGTTCAGGGTCAAAAGGTCAATTATAGGCGTAGCTAGAATGACAGTGTAAAAAGTATGAAGTCTGTGTCTTATAGTTATTACAGCTCTGCTTTTGGACTTGGTGAATAGATGGGTTCTGATCTGGTTAAATTTCAACGTATCATCTCCAGATATCTTCTCTATGGAGGCTACGTTAGCTGCACTTGTATGTCCGATAATCACTTACTGGAGATGGAGGACTCGGGTGACTGTTGAAATAAGTAAACCTTTGAACCTGTGACACATTTAGTATCATAATCCAACTGTATCTTATTCGTTTTAGTTGCACACGTCAGATTAGTTAAAGCTGTCAGTTAGATGCTCGTCATTCTGCAGAATTGTGGCTTGAAAACACAACAGCCTGCTGCTTGTGTTCAGATTCGATCTGGTTTTGCTCTGTGGCTTACAGATTTTCACGGTATTAACGTCGACCTCTGTCCTGGTTGCACTGTTGTTTCCATGAAGATGATGTAACTCACACAGGCCACGCCCCCAGCATGTGGTTTCTAGTGTCACAGGTCACATGGTGTAATGTGAACTAACAGATCTGAATAATGACCTGAGGAACAGATCTTGGTTTTAAACAAAATCTGACCAACCACGGTGAAATTAAACAAAAGTGAAGCAGTTTTCGGTTGTTGTGGGGCGTCCAGGTAACATAGCGGTCTATTCCGTTGCCTACCAACACGGGAATCGCCGGTTTGAATCCCTGTATTACCTCCGGCTTGGTTGGGCGTCCTTATAGACATAATTGGCTGTGTCTGCGGGTGAGAAGCCGGATGTGTGTATGCGTCCTGGTCACTGCACTAGCGCCTCCTCTGGTCGGTCGCCTGTTCAGGGGGGAGGGGGAACTGGGGGGAATAGCGTGATCCTCCCACGTGCCACGTCCCCCTGGCGAAACTTCTCACTGTCAGGTGAAAAGAAGCGGCTGGCGACTTCACATGTATCGGAGGAAGCATGTGGTAGTCTGCAGCCCTCCCCAGATCGGCAGAGGTGGGTGGAGCAGCGACCGGGACAGCTCGGAAGAGTGGGGTAATTGGACAGATACATTGGGGAGGAAAAAAAGGGGGGGGAAATCCAACAAACAAACAAACAAACAGGTTGGTGTGTCCGCCATTGCTTGCATGTTGGATCTGCAAACTTCTACAGTGAAAGTAGAAGCAAAAGATTATGGGTAGGCTAATTTTTCAAGCATCCAAAATAAAGGTCTCTAATAATGCGTTTTTATTTAAATACTGTAAACAATGTCTTTCAACAAACACCTTTCTTTGGTAAATAGAACTCTATATGTTGTAAATAGCCTATTTTAAGATTGGCCTTTTTGTCGTCTTATTTGGTCGCAACACCGACCCTGGTCCCCGTGTCGTCAGTATGGAGGAATGTGAGGCCCTGTGCACCAGGATGGCCATCATGGTTAACGGAAGATTCCGGTGTTTAGGAAGCGTCCAGCACCTCAAAAACAGGTAAGAACCGGATACTTATTCTGTCAGTACTGTTGAAAGGTCCTAAATATGGTAGACTGACTACATATGGTAAAAAAGTATTTATGTGGCTGAAAATGAAAGTACTACATGTGCGAAAACTACTATGGATACGTCAGATATTGTAATTGCTTTCGATGGGCATGTCATAAATATGTTATCACTGGCTACGTGCTTGAAATATTATGGATATGTCATAAATATTACGAGACTACACAGAATGTTGATATGAAGGTCGTAGTAGCACTCTAGTACCAACGGTTTTCCTCAATACTTGTAAATGCAAATGATTTACAGATATATTGCTCCCTGTGACTGATGAGTCAGTGATATTTGTAGTTCTCTATCCTGCCGGTATTCAGTCGGCCATCTTATCAAGGAGGTTTTAGACCTGAAACAACAGGAGAATGTAACGGGCTACATGCAGAATTGAAAACCAGCAGTACTGGTGGTACCTGAGGCCTGATTGAGAACCACATACCTAGAGCTTGTGGACTTGGGTTGGCTCGGATCAGTATTATTGGATGTAGTCCATCTCTGTACTCATCACTCTTGTAAACCCCTTCCTCCTTGCCTCTCTCTCCTCTCTCTCCATCCCTCTACCTTCCTCCCCCTCCCTCCTCCTCCTCCTCAGGTTCGGAGATGGGGTACACCATCATCCTGTCGGGTGGCGGGGCCTGACCCAGACCTGGTGTCTGTGATGAAGTTCATAGAGAAGCGAGCTGCTGGGCAGTACTCTGAAGGAGAAGCACCGCAACATGCTGCAGTACCAGCTGCCTTCCTCTCTCACCTCCCTCGCTCATATCTTCTCCATCCTGGCCAAGAACAAAGATCTGCTGAGGATAGAGGACTACTCCGTCACCCAGACCACTTAGACCAGGTACATGACAGTCTAGACTACTTTACACCACCTCCACTGTAGTTTAGACCGATTAAATCTAGATAAACTATGTACTAGACCACTTACAACCCCAGTACACTACAGTTTAGACCACTGTGTGTGTGTGTGTGTGTGTGTGTGTGTGTGTGTTGCCCGGTAGGTGTTCGTCAACTTTGCCAAGGACCAGAGCGACGACTACCACTGTAAAGACGCGTCGGTGAAGCGCAAAGAGGCCGTGATAGACATTCCCATGCTCAGCCCGGCGCAGGCGGCGGCAGTGGCGGTGGCGGAAGATGCAGAGGACAAGCTGAGAGAGAGCCTGATGTGAGGAACCTGTGACAACGCTGTCACTGGCACGCAAAACCCTGAGCTTGACCCCGCCCCCCCATGACCTCAGAGGCGCGCCTCCCGACTCCCGTAGTGTTTTTTAATACTTGTAGTAATTGTACCGTCAGCGGAGGCGCCCTGCCCTGCCGAGGCCCCAGACCGGGAAGCTCAATCAATGCAAGTCAATGCAAAATGATTTTCCTCTCCAGGCGCTGTGTGATTGGGTTGCACGCCCCCCCCCCCCGAGGCGGGAAAGAGAGATAGAGAGAGAGAGAGAGAGAGAGAGAGAGAGAGAGAAGAAAAGAGAGAGAGTTAAACTTGAATAACTGCCATGATTTTCAAGTGCTTTGGCCCCCAACGCCACACACCGTGTGGATGGTGCTGAAAAATCCTCTTTTTTTTTTTTTCCCCCAGTAATTTTGATCGGTGCCTGAAAACGATAAAAAAAAAAAAATGTCAGGGTGTTTCTTTTTTCTTTATTCTGTTCGAGCAGAATGACACGATGAAGAATCCAAATCATTTCAGCGGCCCGAGGGCCAACCTGCGAATCTGAATCTGTTGTTTTCTTGTGTTCCGTTTCTAATGTTTGATTTTTTGTTTCCATTTTGTAACTTTTATTTATATGTTTAGATCACATCAAAGACCTTGTAATTGTCTTGAACTCTCCTGTGCGGCGTGGCATTACCCATATAGGGACGTTTTTCTGTAGCACGTTGTGTAGTGGACCCGGTCCGTTTTACAACACTCCAATCAAAACAGTTCACTATGCAAAAGTACTGTGCTGCGTTGGGAAAGCGATAGCAGAGATTGATTTTTTTTCATTTTTTAGCTTTTATAAGAAAAGATGAGGAGGGGGAAAAAAAAAAAAAACAAAAAACAAAAGATTTGTTCTGAGTGTTCAGTCCAACATCTCATAGTTCTGCAATGAATACCTCAACACGTGGCGGCGGCCTGACCGGGAGACGACACGCCAGCGGGGGGTGGGGGTGGGTGGGTGGGGGACACCGTCTCTGCGACGGCCGGTCAGATATACAGTATAGAATCCAGATGTGTGTCCTTAAAAAACAAATGCTGTAATTTGAGTCTTTTTTTTTTTTTTTTGCTGACTGCGTTCAGCATCCGTTAAACGTCGAGTCCAGACTGGGTGTGAAAACCCACGAGCGACTTTTACAACGAGACCAAAGCGCCGTTTAATCGCTCATCCGGGCCAAGCGGTCCCTTCTGGCAAACGAGGGGGCAGTTGAAAACGGGACCTGCAGGAATCCTCTCATCATTCCAAGCACTTTAATGGTGGTGTTTTAATTGGAATTTTATTTTTTGCACTGAAATTTCCACAGATTATGTATACGATTATTATTACTTTTTTTTTTTCTCTCTGATCGAAAAGCTGATCTGCCAAGAAAATGTCGTTTATTTAATAGCTGTTTACATTGTAATGTATGGAAAAGGCTGTGGGAATATCTGTTACTGGCCCTGCACAAACCACAATAAAACTAAACAAATCTACAATCTCAGCTCTCACGTTCTCTTGACGTTTCTTTTCGAGTTGTGCTGTTGGAAGATTTCCCCCGAAAACGACTTCCTTTGCATCCAAATTACACACGTTCACACCTGGAGGCGGCCCAGCACAGCCACGGGCTTTTCAGTACTGGCTACTGGGAGCTGCCCAGTACAACCGTAGTCTTGGCTGCTGGTCACTTGTGTTGGCCATGCAGCCAAACTTTCCTTAAAGTCCTCAGATGGGGGGGGGCCTCCGGGTGGCGTGGCGGTCTATTCCGTTGCTTACCAACGCAGGGATCGCCGGTTCGAATCCCTGTGTCACCGCCGGCTTGGTCGGGCGTCCCTACAGACACAATTGGCCGGGTCTGCGGGTGGGAAGCCGGATGCGGGTATGCGTCCTGGTCGCTGCACTAGCGCCTCCTCTGGTCAGTCGGGGCGGCTGTTCGGGGGGACTGGGGGGAATAGCGTGATCCTCCCGCGCGCTGTGTCCCCCCTGGTGAAACTCCTCACTGTCAGGTGAAAAGAAGCGGCTGGCGACTCCACATGTATCGGAGGATGCATGTGGTAGTTTGCACCCCTACCCAGATCGACAGAGGGGGCGGAGCAGCGACGGGGACGGCTCGGAAGAGTGGGGTAATTGGCCAAGTGTAATTGGGGGAGAAAAAGGGGGGGGAATCCCCCCTCAAAAAAAGTCCTCAGACGAAGTAAAACACTACCAGTTTTTACCACCAGGCAACTTCAATTAGTTTTATTCGTTTCTTATTTTACAAAAGACAATTCACATTTCTCATCAAGGTTAATACAAAAATATTACGAGGCTCGTTACAGATGAATAACAGATTATCAATGGGAATGGGATACAGGTGCATTCAAATGTATTGAAATAAAAACCAAAAAAAAAAAAAATTAAGTGTTTTCAAAGCCCCATTAAAGGAAATACTGCACCATGGTTTACAGCTCATGTCAGGAAAACAAATAAAATGACACATTTTCTCAGTTTACAGAAAATTAATTTATCATTTCTGAAGACTAAATCATTTCTGAAGGGTCGTCGACATTGACAACAGCTTTGTAAGAAATGCTACAAATAATCCCCACATTTACCATTATGAAGCCAAAGGCACTTTAACAAGACCACAATTACATCCTCAGCTGGATTTGCTGAGGTCAGATTTACTTCTTTACATCTGACCTTTGACCCTACAGGTCAGGGGTGATGTCTGAACGGAAAGAGCGAGACAAAAAGCACCATAAGGAGATGGTCCTCTGAAAATGCAGGAGTATTGTTTTTTTTCCTGTCCGTTGTCAAGGCACCCTGACCTTTGACCTCCTCATTGCCTTCTTTGTGACCTCGTTTCTCTGAGTGAGAGTCACTCCGGATTAAAGCGTCTGCCGAGTGACTGTTTTTCATCGCTCGCCTGAGGGTTTCCATTCAAAACGCACATTTCTATTAAGTATTTTAAGTCCTCGCAGGACGTTAGTGCTCACGACATCTACCTGGCGAGCTGTCTGGCGTTTAACAGACCCCAGCAGATATGAGGAAATTAGTTTTTAATGATGTGGAAAGAAAAGACTTGTACTGTAGCTAACCTGTTTGCTGGACCGTAGTGTAATACAGTCGTACCCCAACGGCCACTTGCGAATATACAGTGTGTGTTCCCGTGTTGAAGATGGGCGGTTACTTCATGGGAGAGAAAGGGCAAGGGAACATGAGTTTGTTCCTCTGTGATTCCAGATGGGCAACACTCTCCCTGACTAGAGGGAGGGAGAGAGAGAGAGAGAGAGAGAGAGAGAGAGAGAGAGAGAGAGAGAGAGAGAGAGAGAGAGAGAGAGAGAGAGAGAGAGAGAGAGAGAGAGAGAGAGAGAGAGAGAGAGAGAGAGAGAGAGAGAGAGAGAGAGAGAGAGAGAGAGAGAGAGAGAGAGAGAGAGAGAGAGAGAGAGAGAGAGAGAGAGAGAGAGAGAGAGAGAGAGAGAGAGATTATATAAACAATCCAGCTGCATGTAAATAACACTCCTACATTGTGTGGAGCTACGACACGAGTGTCAAACTCCGTCTCTGCCAATGACCTTTGACCTTGAATGTCTATACCAAACGTTTTACCATATTTGGTTGTTCTTTTTTTTGGGGGGATTGGATTTCCCCCCTTTTTCTCCCCATTTTTAACCAGCCAATTACCCCACTCTTCCGAGCCGTCCCGGTCGCTGCTCCGCCCCCTCTGCCAATCCGGGGAGGGCTGCAGACTACCACATGCCTCCTCCCATACATGTGGAGTCGCCAGCCGCTTCTTTTCACCTGACAGTGAAGGGGACGTAGCAAGTGGGAGGATCACGCTATTCCCCCCAGTTCCCCCTCCCCCCTGAACAGGCACCCCGACTGACCAGAGGAGACGCTAGTGCAGTGACCAGGACACATACCCATATCTGGCTTCCTGCCTGTAAACACGGCCAATTGGGTCCGCAGGGATGCCCGACCAAGCCGGCGGTAACACGGGGATTCAAACTGGCAATTCCTGTTCTGGCAGGCAACGGAATAGACCACCACACCACCCGGATGTCCCTGAAATACAGACATTTGGGAGCTTGGGGGCCACGAGTCCTTCACTTTGATTCAATCCCAGCCATTCAGCAACTCCTGTAGTTGGTGGCCATATCATCCTTCAAGACAGCCGAAATGGGCGTCTGAGTGGTGTGGCGGTCTATTCCGTTGCCTACCAACACGGGGCTCGCCGGCTCGAATCCCTGTGTTACCTCCGGCTTGGTTGGGTGTCCCCACAGACACAATGGCCGTGTCTGGTGTCTGCGGGTGGGAAGCCGGATGTAGGTATGTGTCCCGGTCACTGCACTAGCGCCTCCTCTGGTCGGTCGGGGCATCTGTTCAGGGGGGAGGGGGAACTGAGGGGAATAGCATGATCCTCCCACGCGCTACGTCCCCCTGGTGAAACTCCTCACTGTCAGTTGAAAAGAAGCGGCTGGCGACTCCACACGTATCGGGGGAGGCATGTGGTAGTCTGCAGCCCTCCCTGGATTGGCAGAGGGGGTGCATCAGCGACCGGGACGGCTAGGAAGAGTAGGGTAATGGGCCAGGTACAACTGGGGAGAAAAAGGGGGAAATTCTAAATAAATAAATAAATAAATAAATACAGCTGAAATAATACACCTTTAATCAGAGAATGTACGATTTATGCAAATATGTTGTGCGACACGACGCAGAACTAATGTTTGGGGAATCAAACCGTAAGGAATTGCCCCACTGTTCTTTCTACATCACATCGTATCATGTGGTCAGCGTGCAGCCGACGCTGCAAATCTTACCGGCGGCGACCAGCCTGGCGTCTTCGTGAGATTTGTGTCGAAGAGCAGCTCGCTGGTCCGCACCCTCAAACCACCACAAGACATGGACTAGACGTGACGGGAGAGAAGATAACACCGAATCATCAGGATGAGTATCAGAGAGGGTTGTTTTGCTTACCAGGAATATTACCTGATGCATTTATTCATCGTGAGACTTGGAGATACCACAGAAAAATATATTAAATATAACTTTTTGTAATACATAAAATTACACTATTGACGATTACCATTACTACATAATAGCAGTAGTAATGAATGGTAAT
This sequence comes from Lampris incognitus, assembly GCF_029633865.1. Taxonomy (NCBI): domain Eukaryota; kingdom Metazoa; phylum Chordata; class Actinopteri; order Lampriformes; family Lampridae; genus Lampris; species Lampris incognitus. The sequence continues at coordinate 10,770,200 of NC_079211.1, forward strand.
TGACACAACACCATAATCTGACAAAATGTGTTTATTTCATTGGAGTGACACTGAGAATATAGTGTTTAGTTTATGTTTGTTGTGTTTAGTTTATGTTTGTTGTGTTTAGTGTATGTGTGGCTGCGGTTTAAAGAGAAAATGGTGTAAATTCCTCAAGAATAACCATCAAAACTTCATTTTAAATGTCCTGGTACACACAGTGCACTTAAGCAAAATAACTTAGAGGAACCGTTACAAGTTCCTTAGATGTTTCTTCATACAATCCCTGCGGGGAGACATTGTTTCCAGTAGGGGGTGTAAGAAGATATCAGTACACTCGAGTATCGCGATATTATCTTTTGTGACACTGTATTGATTCTCAAAACCACTATATCGATTTTTATTGTTTACATGTAAAGGTTCGTGACAAACATTTTGTGTTGCGTGTAACCCCATGGCCACTAGATGGCATTGTTGTAATCTATGGTCAGCCATTTGACCACAGGCTTATGAAATTGCAACATATCGCCTTTCTTATAGTATCGCGATATATTGAATCGTAACCTGTATCGTGATGCACATCGTACCGCCAGATTCTCGCCAGTACACAGCCCTGGTTTCTAGGGAGGACCGCTACGGTGGACTCACGTTAAAGAGCTTCTTGTATCAGGGGCTCACCTTGGTTGAGTTTTCCGAACTCGCTGTGGAAGACCCCGACCATGTGACCGTAGCCCGGAGCCGCGTGGGCATTAGCAGCTGCCTGGAAGGCGTCGCCCCAAATTGCCGGTCCCCCAGGATGCATCTGGAAGGAGATCAGCTCATACACACCTATCAACCACAAACACACACACACACACACACACAAACACACACTTGTTAAGAGTGAGATGATGAGAGAGACGCACCCGCTGCTAAATATTTGGTTGGACATTAGTAGTAAACATTCTATTTTGGGTTTTTATTTATTTATTTATTTATATTTATTAATTATCTATTTTATAACTGCACGCATGTTGAGGCTCCATTTTTGTTGACCTTTTTTCACTCCATCTGTTGCAATTTTATTTATTTCCCGTTTATAATAGTAAAATTAAAAATAGCTAAGATGGCGTTTTTTTGGTTTTTTTGGGGGGGGGGGGGTTTCTCACCTAGGGCATCAGAATGGCCAGAAACGCCACTGACTGAGGACACCAAACTAAAACCAGTTGCTTATGGGAAGATGGCGGCGCGAACTTATGTTTGCGGCGGCCTCACCCAGTATCGTCCATGCAGTGTCTTTGTCCACGTCTGCATCCAAGTCTGTGTCTTCGCTTGATGGCTGGGAGAGCTGGCGCTGGATCAGCTGGGAGAGCTTGGTCTGGGCCCAGGGCCCAGGGCTGTGGCCCTGCCTGGAGCTGCGCCCAAAGAGGAAACACCGAGGGCGGTCTGACAGGATGCGGAAGCGGGGCAGGCTAAGCTAACTGCTAGCCAGTGCAGACCGGCAGTTCCGATAACACCGAGGGCGGTCTGGCGGCGGCCTCGCCTAGCATCGACTGTGTTTTTGGTGTCGTCGTGCGAGGTGCGGGGAGGTGTGTCGAAGGTGTCTGGCTGGGAGAGCTGGCGTTGGATTGGCTGGGGGGGGGGGGGGGGGGCTGGTCTGCTGCCTCCGGTGGGCCCAGGGACCACGGCCCTGCCTGGAGCTGCGCCCAAAGAGGAAACACCGAGGGCGGTCTGACAGGACGCGGAAGCGGGGCAGGCTAAGCTAACTGCTAGCTAGTGCAGTTCCGACAGTCATCCTGGCATTAACTGTCCTGGACAGGGAAATTTTTTCTTTTTGGTAGAAATGTTGGATGTATGCGTTTTTGTAGTTTTTTGGGGTAGTGTGGCTATAGCATGTGTTCTTGTGTTTTTGTCTGTGTGCCGCACTGCTGCGTGCTGGGCGAAACAATATTTCGTTTCATTTCTGGCGCGCAGGTGCGTGGAATGAAATGACAAATAAATGTCCCCGATTCCCGACTCCGACTGGGAACACGGGTCTGCGCCGCAGAAGTCGACAAAACAAGGACGTTTTAAGAGAACGTCACCGCTTCTGGTGAGGACACGAGTGGGTTTGTACCACCGTAGAGACGAACGCGTACTTGCGTCAGCAGTTTCACTGACCTTCGCCTCGCTCTCAGGACGGGACCGTCTCTGTGTTGATAAAACCTTTAACTCCAAAGCTCACCGGGAGCAGCCATCTGCTGTTTGCTAAGCATCGCCGAGGACACGTGTGTGTGTGTGTGTGCGTAGCTGACCCATCATTTCTGTCTCAAAACATAAAGAGTTTCTCTTCCACAAAGTACGAAAGTGGACTCTATCGACGGAAGAATGTACACAATCGGAGCAGAAATGACAACAAAAAGAAGAAGAAGAAAAATAAACAGTTCCTGTATTTTGGAGATTACTGGTCTGGCCAAGTTAGTGCAGTAGGTTTAACTATAAAAACTGTTTGACTCGTCTTTCTCTCCCACTAAACGTTCATTCGTCAAGCAACCGACCTCCCCCTCACACCACCCCCCCCCCCACACATACATGCATCCATTATCTGAACTGCTTATCCTGCTCTCAGGGTCGCGGGGATGCTGGAGCCTGTCCCAGCAGGTTTTCCCTCACGCCTTCCTATTTCCCTCACTGCTTTTTTACATGTAATTTTCTTACTTCTCCCTTCTACTGCCCCCCCCCATAGTGAGGGGCGGACTAACTACAAGATATAACACTAACCCTAACCGCCGTAGTTTTTGTGTTTTCAAATATATGTAAGTGACCGGCATTCTCCCGGGAGGCCAGACCAGCATCTTGATAACGTGACTCGCGCAAGAAAAACTTGGCCCATAGGAAGGCACTGCATACAACTTCCTGGTGCCGGACAAGAAAATTTCAGTGACAATGTGTCCCCCAGCACGATTTCATAGATTAAATTTCGTGGCTAATGACACGAAATCTCGTGATACCCGGTTGGGCGGGGAGACACCCTGGACGGGCCGCCAGGCCATCACAGGGTCGATACACACACACACACACACACACACACACCCATTCATTCCTAGAGACAAATTAGTACGGCCAAGTCACCTGACCTATACGTCTTTGGACTGTGGGAGGAAACCGGAGCCCCCGGAGGAAACCCACGCAGACACGGGGAGAACATGCAAACTCCACACAGAGGATGACCGGGATGACCCACCAAGGTTGGACTACCCCGGGGCTCGAACCCAGGACCTTCTTGCTGTGAGGCGACCGCGCTAATCACTGCGACACCGTGCCGCCACATACATACATACACGTCTCAGATTTAGTGATGATAAGTCTGAGGTCATTTTGTTCAGTCCTGAAAATTCCATCAACCCGTTTGCTACTAATCTTGTTGGTCTGTCAGGTGGTCTTAAGCAAGCTGCTCAGAATCTTGGGGTAATATTCGATGCCAACCTCGGTTTTGATAATCAAATCAAACACGTTGTTCGGTCACTTCTCCAGCTCGAGCTAATCTCCAAAATTGGGTCATTTTTTATCAATTGCCGATCTGCAAGAAGTCGTCCATGCTTTTATCTATTCTCAGTTTGACTGTAGTAATGCACTTTATTCTGGTATGAGCAAGGGCTCCCTCCACCGTCTGCAGGTGGTACTACACGCCGCTGCTCGGCTCATTACCGGGACAAGAAGGCATGACCACATCACTCCTGTGCTTGCCCCCCTACAATGACTCTGTTAAAATGTCATTGCTCACTTTTAAGGCCTTAAATGGCCTTGCTCCTACATCCATTTGTGATTTATTGACCTGGTATATGCCCCCTCGACCATCAAGATCTGCAGAGGGAGCCCTGCTGGCTATTCCCAGGTCTTGGTTTGTCACAAAGGGTGATTGGGCCTTTGGTGTTAGAGCCCCCACACTCTTCCTGTCCAGTTAAGACAAGCCAAGTCTCTCTAGCATCTTTTAAATCCCGTCTTAAAACCTTTCTTTTTATAAAAGCTTGTACAAATGTTTTATATTTGTTTTTATTTAGTCATACTGTTTTTATTTTTACTCTTACTTATTTGGGCTTATTCTTATTTTCGCCTTGTCTGGTTTTATTTCTTTTTAAAGCACTTTGTAACATTGTTTTAGAAAATTGCTATGTAAATAAAGTTATTATCATTATACACTTACAAAAACACGAACACCTACACATATACACCCACACATCTACTCCTGTATTTTCACAATGTGTGTCTGGTGTGTGGTGTGTGTCTGTGTGAGAGTCTATAAACGGCCAAACTAAAGCACTTGGGGCCTTGATTCTTTTTGGAGCTTATTGAGGATGATCAGGGGCACCTATAAAAAATAGCAGAAAATTAAAAATGCATAATATGTGGAATATGCAAAAAATATGCGGAATTAATTGGGTCATTTTAGAATGTTCTGGAGGCATAAACAATGCTTCAACAAGAAATGTCCATGTTCCTAACCCCCTTCATGGCAAATTCAGGCCCATTTTAATCTACTCAAATATTTTCGTAATGTGTGTGTGTGTGGTGTTAGTATGTGTGTGTGTTAGTTAGTGTAGATAGCGGGACCGAAAACTAAAGCACTTATGATCCTAATTATTTTTGGAGGTGGTAGGTATTGTCTCAGAGAGTAAGGGAAAAATCCCAGAAAATTAAAATTATGCATAATTATGCATAATTATGCAAAATATGCATATTTCTAAAAATGGCTAAAAACCAATTTTCTCGGCATTTCAGATGATTCTGAGCATTTGGGGGGAGGGAGTTGGAGTGGACGGGGGGTTAGGGGCAGGGGGAAGGCGGTTAGCTGGCAGGATGAAGAGGAGGGAGATTTAGACAGGTGGATAACCAAACCGCTACATTGTAGCGGGGTTCTTCTAGTACATCTACATACATTCAAGGCCACCCATCCGCAGAGGGGGGGGGGCTTTCTGGGGTCCCTTCACTAGAGGGAGTCCATGGGGGCCAGCAATAATCATCCACCCATCCATCCATCCATTATCTTAACCGCTTATCCTGCTCTCAGGGTCACGGGGATGCTGGCGCCTACTCCCGCAATAATAATGTTCATCCTAAATATAAACAATGATAATGGAAAACTTGCCATCGAGTGTGAACTGACTTAACAGATGGACTTTTAAGACATTATAAAGGATGTGGCATCCAGTAAGACAAGGAAGATGGCTGTATAAGAGGCAAACATGAAGCCATAAGGTAATAAATTGCATTTTCTACTAAGAAATGTGTGGTGTAAGTGTAGCAGATCTTTGTTGACCTTGGTGTGTTTAAGTGTGTTGAAGAGTTGTATTATGGTGTGTGTGTGTGTGTGTGTGTGTGTGTCTATGCCTAGCCCCCGTTACTGAGTAAGTCTCACTCAGTTTACTTGTATGTGTTTAGCAGGACAGAGAGAGACCATATGCATGCATTGACATGAGTAAAGCAGATTGGGGGGGGGGCATTCACTGGACTTTGTCAGGGGTCCAGCCATTTCTTTTTTTGGATTTCCCCCCCTTTTTCTCCAAAATTGTATCTGGCCAATTACCCCAGGCCGCAGGGCCTGACAGCCTGTCCAGGGTGTCTCCCTGCCTGCCGCCCAATGACTGCTGGGATAGGCTCCCGCATCCCCGCGACCCTGAGAGCAGGATAAGCGGTTTGGATAATGGATAATTATCCTACTCTTCTGAGCTGTCCCGGTCACTGCTCCACACCCTCCGTCGATCTGGAGAGGGCTGCAGACTGCCACATGCCTCCTCCGATACACGTGGAGTCGCCAGCCGCTTCTTTTCACCTGACAATGAGGAGTTTCGCCAGGGGGACGTAGCGCATGGGAGGATCACGCTATTCCCCCTCCCCCTGGAACAGGCGCTCCAACCGACCAGAGGAGGTGCTAGTGCAGCGACCAGGACACATACCCACATCTGGCTTCCCACCCGCAGACCCGGCCAATTGTGTCTGTAGGGATGCCCAACCAAGCCGGCGGTAACACAGGGATTCGATCCAGCGATCTCCATGTTGGTAGGCAACGGAATAGACCGCCATGCTACCCGGTTGCCCCTGGCCCAGCCATTTCTGTGGACGGGCCTGCATACACTCATACACAAACTGAGGTTTGCAAGAGAGAGAATGAAGAGAGTGCTGCTGCCACCTTGTAGTCAAAGAGAGGTGTTACATACATACCGCCCTCCTTTGGGGGTGTCTGGATGCGGCTCCAGGGGACCAGGTAGGTCACCTCATTGTCCTGAGAATTCAGCATGGGGATGGCCTTGGAAATGTACTCCCCAATCCACTTGGGATCCTTAGCCAGGGCTGCCCGCACTCCTGCCCGCTGGGAATAGCTGTCTGGGTTACAGAAGGGAAAAATATTACAGGAGTACATTATTGCTTCCTTCTTCATAGGCACTTGAACGACGACGGCTATCAACTCCATAATACATTTGGGCTGCTCCCCTCTGCAGCGCTGACAGCCAAAAACCACCTCTTATAAGAGATCCTTCACCCCTAACAAATTCACTGAACAAAAACCACACAAATATCCTGTATGCAAGTGTGTTTTTGATTATGCTGTTTAATGTGTACTGTGTTTTTAATGTTTTCAACTCTCTTCTGTACTGCTCTTATTGGTGGTGTGTGCCTGAGATCGGCCCCGAGACAAATTGTCTGTTCTTTTCTATTCCACCTTCTTTGCTTACAAGTAAAAGTTCATTTATTTTAAGAGCACAAACTCCTTCACCAGACAGTTAATTCAATACGACGAATTTCTGTACAAAGCAAAGGTTAGGAATGATTAAGACAGAACCACTGCCCCCATTTCCGTCTCCCTGTCTGTCCGTCTGTCTCTGTCTTTCTCTCATTCTCTTTATCAATCTCTCCCCCCCACCCCATCCCACCCGCTCTTCTCACCATACTTCCATATGTGGAAGACCTGGTTCAGACCACCGTATTCAACACTCCAGTATCCCACCAGCTCCGAGTGTGCTGTGCGCAGGTGGATCTTCTCATTGGTCAGCTTTAAGAAGGCAGCGTTCTGGTCCGGACGGATGCAGTAGGTGCGGAACTCATAAAAGGTGCCGAGTTGCTGCTGGGGCCCAGTTGAGAGCCGCACCTGAGGCTGCCACGGGACAGGAAATGACATTCATTCAGTTGGATTCAGTGGCGCCCCTAAGGGGTGGCCACGGCCACCCTGATACTATCGCTGGCCCCCCCAGCCACGAGTCGCATATGCAGAATATGCTTCTGATTATGCATAATATGCTTCTATCTGATATCTTACATTAGGTGCTGTTCATTTAAATCAATAATGTATATTTTTCTTAACTCTCATATTGACAGTTTTCAACTAGCCTATACAGTACACTACAACAGCAGCATAGAATTCCCGAAATTCAGTCATGGCTTTTGGTTTTGGTGTGCCACCCCAAGATTTTCAGTGGCCCCATTTGGCCACCCCCCCCCCTATGAAAAATTTCTGGGGGCGCCACTGGTCAGATTCAATCAAATTGTCGCAAAGGGAGAGCCCACTCTCAAGTATTCAAGAGAGAGTTCACAAAGTAGGAAACAGCTTTGAAAACTGGTAATGTGCGGTATCGGTTGGAGCCGATTTAACGGAGGTTGTCCTGTGACTGCCTCGCCTTCGTCTGCTCTCGTCGGCTAGTTGTTCGGCGATATCGCTTTTGTTTTCCAGCGTCATTCGCTGAAAGAAGAAGAGAACGTCGAGGCGAACGCTGACACCTTGTGGCCACATGAGCGCACTACACCTAATGAATACTGAGGCGTCTTGATACAGATTATATTCTAGACTCGAATTAGACCGATTATAATTGCTTTCTTTTACGTGAATTTACACCCTGCCATGTCTCGTTTCCCCCCCCCCCTCTTTCTTTTAGTGAATTATCCACCGGCCCTGAACAGCGCCGGTGTAGACGTTCAGGTAATTCATTCATACAAGTTCCCCATACTCGTAGTTAATGTTAAACTAAAGCGCTTTCTATAAGGGGCCCAGCACCGCCGGAACACGCAGAATCAGCTCACCACCTGACCTTTATTCCCGTCGGTCAAAGGTCACGGAAAGCACAACTGGAGTTTGAGATCGAATTGAAGCTACGATGACGTGACTCTAACGCGCTCTCGCGGAGGCCGTGGCCGACGCACTACTGCGGTGCATAACGTACAACCTACAAAAGAGCGTCTGTGTACTTTACTATCTCTGTACTTTCAGTTAATGTGACGCGAATAGCGTCGCGTTTTAATGTACGACATTTACATACATATAAAGATTGGTTGATTGATTCAATCAATCAATCAAATTGATTGAAGTTTATAAAGCGCTATGGCAATAAACTAGTAAGGACGAGGATAACGACGGTCGTTCTGTACAAACGCTGCTCCAAAATGATCAGGTTTTAAAACACTTAACAGCACAGCTGCTGACGACGAAGCCTTTTAGTGGACCTGGGGAAGCCCGCAAGCCTGAGTGAGCGTCACGGCGTGGCGCGCTCGGCGGCCTGATCTCCACGCACACGACGAACCCCAAAGTTTTGCAGGAAAACTTTCCCTATGCAGAAGAGCAAAACTCACCGCAGTGCCCAGGATTTTGGCGCAAGCATTCTCTACCAAGCCCGCTGATTTGAGAACGGCGTTTCTGACGGAATACATGGTTGGGGTTTGTTTTTTTTGTTTTTTTAGGATATGTTGTAAATCGGAGGAAAATGAAAAGTTCGCACCGGGACACGGATTTCACATCTGACACAGGAATCAACGCGCGTTGACAGACGTGACGTCACGGCCGAGGCAGGCGCATGACCCAGTGTTGCCATATTAGCGCTGGACCGAATAGCCCAATCAGAGCCCCGAACCCGCCCAATCGTCACAAAAATTGCCCTTTTTTTCGGCCGTTTGGTAGGTTTCTCTGTCCGTCCGGTGTATGTATGTAATAATATTGTGGGGTTTTTTTTAAGTCTCAAGGTTGGCAAGTAGGCTATGATATTTTCTTAACACACACACACACACACACACACACACACACACACACACAGTTATGTCCAATACCACTACAATCCACTAGGTGGGGGGTTAACGCCACACAGACGTCACCATTAGTCCAGCGGATATGGGAAAAAAATCGTGCACAAAAGCATGAAACTTTTCTACCTACAGTGGATGTGATTGCCTTTTACACCGATTTCGCCGCAGAGGTTATGGTCTGGATCGCTGTGTACAGACTTTATCCATATAGTGGGCCTAGCATAATATACCATCTGATGTAGAACAAGAACTGTACCAGTTCCGCTGAACTCTTGTGACTTCCGCGTGACAGTGAAGGTCCCCATGTCCCTGTTATTAGCAGCACAGCGCGTTTTGTGCTCGCCAGTCTCTGCAAGGGACTTCAGGTCCCTCAGTTGGGCTCCGAGTTGCACGCTGCAGTATTTGCAGCGGGCTTTTGTGTTCGTCTCCTGGAACAGACGCGATCCGTTGCTTTACCTTTTTAGATATTACCCCCATTTCGACATTTTAGCTCAGGTTAGCTTGCTAGCAAGACCAGCCAGACGCTCGCTCCGGATCCGACAAAACATTTGCGCATGGCGCGTCGGTGTACGTCATCATTCCGCGTCAGAGCCAATCTGGCCCCTCCCTCCCTGCGCCTTCTCCCTCGTTTGTTATTGTAGAGAATACCTGTCAATCACATTCACAGGTCTTCTCTACAGGGACGAGGGGGGCGATTCATTGTGGAGTTCGGGTTGTGAAGGGATGAAAAGTAACTTTTCGTCGGGGGAGCCGAGAAACCGCCCTAATGGAACAAAAAGTAGGCCAAATTATCACAAGCTGCCCAAAGCCATTTTTGCCCGCCCAATCAAATAAGAAGTATGTAGAATGGCATATAGAAGGAGCCCAGTTGGGCGTGAAACCCCCAATTTGGCAACACGGGGAACGACCGTTGGCAGACGTGACGTCACGGCCGAGGCGGGCGCATCCCTATAATCAAAATTGAATCAGTGGCTGATAATGTTGCTTTTACATAAATTCTAGAGTTATTTTCTATTCTGAAGCCATAAATGTAAAAAATAAAAGTCATAATTTTGGAAAAATCATCGTTTTTTTTAAACGCGTGAATAAAGTACGACAATTACGTCACATCCGACCAGGAAGTCAACGGCTGCTGTTAGCAACTCACGTGTGGGTCTCTTGTTTTCTTTTACCTCCAAGGTTAAGTAGCGATATTCTTCTTTTTTTAGATGTAGCTTCACTCCGCAAAACTGTATTATTACAAAAATGTATAAATTACTGCAATTCCGGTTACAGGGATTTGTACATTTTAAACGCTTCCGACGTCTTTGTGTAGCGGCGAAATACAGAGAGGATGCTGCAATGTTTAATCCGAGGCTGCCTTGCTCAGCGGCTGAGAGGATTTTTAACCATCAGTCTGCTGACATGGCTCAGACAACCTTCAGATTTTATAGCACCAGAGGAGTTAGAAGTCTGGAAAGTGAAAGGGGTATAATGAAACCCAGCAACACCTCCACCGTGGACCCAGAGAAGGAGGAGGAGTTTGTGTTCCTGGATTCTTTTGATCCAGAGCCTGATGAGGAGGAGGAGGAGGTCCACATAATGAGGCTGCAGAAGGATTTTCAGATGAACCTTTCCTCCACAGTTCCCAAGACGGAGGAGAAGGACAAGTCAGTTGTGAAACAACTGAGAGCTCTGGAGCTTCAGCTGAAGTCACTGGAGGGCAAAGGTCAAGAGGTCAGCATGGGTTCCCTCATTGAGTTCAGGGACATTAACTTCCCTCTGGATGAGAACATCATTAAGACAACCAAGAAGAAAAAAAACATGGGTCAGGTCAAGATCTTTGGCACGCCAGACGTGGATGAGCCCATCGGTAACACTTGTTGTTCGGGTTGCGGTGCCGTCTTGCACTGCACCGCCCTAAACACACCAGGCTACTTGCCCAGTGAAAAGTATAAAGCACTTTTAGCAGAGGAGCAGTTGAGTAAGGCCATCTGCCAGCGGTGTTATCTGCTCATTCACCATCAGAAAGCACTGGATATCACAATGTCCAAAGAGGAGTATAGGAAAGTCGTACATGGTATAAAATCCCAGAAAGCTTTGGTCCTGTTGATTGTTGACCTTTTGGACATCCCGGACTCAATTGTGCCAGACTTGCTGGACTTGGTAGGGGAAAAAAAAGACATTGTTGTTCTGGGGAATAAGGTGGACTTAATACCTGGAGACTCAGACAACTACCTCCAGCGTATCAGACGCCGTCTCTCTCAGTACTGCACGGATGCAGGCCTCGGTGATAATGTCAAAGATATCCACCTGATCAGTGGCAAAACGGGCTACGGCGTGGAAAAGCTCATCTCCAGTCTCCAGCGGTCATGGAAGTACAAGGGTGACGTGTATCTGGTGGGAGCAGCCAACGTGGGGAAGTCGACACTCTTCAACACGCTACTGGACTCAGACTACTGCAAATCCAGAGCAGTGGATTTCATTAGCAAAGCCACCATATCACCATGGCCCGGTAAGAAGAATAGAGGGACTGCAGGGATGGGAGTCCCCTTCTCACAGTTAATCCTTCTTTCTCTCTCTTTCAGTCTCATCATCTCTGTCTCTTGCTATCTTGCACTGTCTCACATGTTTTCTGTTTCTGTCTCACTGTCTTTGCCTGTCTCTTTCTTGTTCTCTTTTTTTCTCACCATCTCTCTGTCTCACTGACTGCTTCTCTCTTGCTTGATCTATTTTTCTCTCAAGTTTTCTCTTCCTGTTTCACCTTCTCTGTCTTTTTCTTTCTGTTTCACCATCTTTTTGTCTCCCTCGCTCTCTCTGTCTCACCAATTCTTTTCTATCTGTCTCTTGATTTCTTTACATCGGCATCTCTCTCTCTCTCTCTCTCTCTCTGTCTCACTCGCTCTCTGTCTGTCTGTCTCGCACAGGATTACATTCTTTGCCACTCTAGCTCTCTCATTCTCTCAAATTAATGTAATTTAAGTCACTTCATTGTCAAATACAATGTTTTTTGTAAATTTGCATAAGCATATATTCAACAAGACAACCGTGATGTAGTAATATTAGATAGAGATGTAATTAGATTAGAATTAGATGTAGTAATATTGTAGTAGTAGTGATCATAATAGTAATTCAATTCTCTCTCTCAATTCATAATACAGTTCTTAATTTTGTCCCACTTTGACTCTATCCAATGATGTCTGACAGTGGTTTCTAGTCTTAATTGTCCGAATAAGAGCCAGGATTACTATAGAAACATCCATCCAGCCATTATCCGAACCACTTATCCTGCTCTCAGAGTCCCGGGGATGCTGGAGCCTATCCCAGCAGTCATTGGGCGGCACGCAGGTAGACACCCTGGACAGGCCTCCAGGCCATCACAGGGCTGGCACACACACACATTTATACCTAGGGACAATTTAGTACAGCCGATCCACCTGACCTACATGTCTTTGGACTGTGGGAGGAAACCGGAGCCCCCGGAGGAACCCACACAGACATGGGGAGAACACGCAAACTCCACACAGAGGACGACCCGGGACGACCCCCAAGGTTGGACTACCCCGGGGCTCGAACCCAGGACCTTCTTGCGATGAGGCGACCGCGCTAACCACTGCGCCACCACACGGCACAGTGGTACAGTGGTTAGCGCGATTGCCTTACAGCAAGAAGGTCCTGGGTTCGAGCCCCGGAGTAGTCCAACCTTGGGGGTCGTCCCGGGTCGTCCTCTGTGTGGAGTTTGCATGTTCTCCCCATGTCTGCGTGGGTTTCCCCCGGGGGCTCTGGTTTCCTCCCACAGTCCAAAGACATGTAGGTCCGGTGAATCGGCTCTACTAAATTGTCACTTTAGAAACATCAGACTTCAGATTAGTACTGGGCACTGTGGAAAATATTATCATGGTAGTCACAGGGAATCTTACACGATAGTGACAGATATCACAATATCTACTTACATATGCGTTAAATACCATGTTAGAGTCCATCTAAGTTCATCATATTGAACTGTTTGGTGATGTATAGTTTTTAACCTATCGTAAGGCCTATTGTAGCATTGGTATTAAGCTTTATTATCCACACATACAGATGCAATGCAAAATATAATATTGGTAAACATGAAATGAAGCTAATTATATTGCAGCCCCTGTTTGTCTCTATGGTTTTCTACGGACACGAGCGTAGTACTGATGTCCATAAGGCTCTTCGGTGCTTCCTCCATAGGAGCAGCTGTGTTCATGCAGGAACAGTCGAAAGATTCACTCCATTTAAGAAAAACCCGCTTGTATTCCCGACGCCAGGAACTATGAATAGCACTGAGATGCTGTTTGTCGACGGGAAAACGGCCTCTTTGTGTTTCGCAGTAACTTCTGTTTGAGCTCCTGTCCTCAGGCCGGAGGGCTGTTTTTTGGGGGTGGGTGGGTGGGGGATGCTGAGGATGACTGCTGATATATGAAATCTGAAAACTTATTTTCCAAAACATCAATCACATTACAATATGATAAATGGCTTCTTTGTAAAGGAACGAGTCCCGCAGTCCCAAAGCCACTTCCATCGTCTACTCAGTGAGATGGTGTGAAAATGGAAAATCAAGAAAACGGTCGGATGGTGCCAGGGTTCACGGCTGTGTGTGTGTGTGTGTGTGTGTGTGTGTGTGTGTGTGTGTGTGTGTGTGTGTTCACAAGGGGACACAGTCTCACTTGTGGGAATCTGAATTAAATGGGGTTGAGAGCCACGAAATGAGATAAACGGGCCGATAAATATCGTAACTGGAGTTAATGCGTGCACAGACTTCACATTATTATTCCACAAGAGAAAGCCACTGCCTGTCTGGTATACAACTGAAGGCTTTTGAACCGCGTTACAAAACTACACAAATCTAAGAACAGACAGCAGACACTACATCACAACAACACCACGTTACAAAACACTGAAGCGTTGATGTTTTGTCTCTTTTGCATGGACAGGGTTTCAGTGGGGTTTTTTTATTATTATTTTTCCAATACGATGGCGTATTCCTCATAATCATCAATAGCTTCTCTCTGTCTCTCTCTCTCTCTCTCTCTCTCTCTCTCTCTCTGTGTGGCATTCAGGCACCACCTTGAACCTGCTGAAGTTCCCCATCATCAACCCAACCCCGTACCGCCTGTTCCGCAGACATGAACGCCTGCAGAAAACCTCCGAACAGACTGAGGATGACCTCCCTGCAGCGGAGCAGAAGAGACTGCAGCTCTTCAGAAAACAGGGCTACCTAGTGGGTAAGAGACAGACGGGAGCTGCCGGCTGGCTGCGGCGGCGGCGTGTTGGTAACAGTTTTCAGTTGAGGCGACGGCATGATGGTCGGGGTTTTACAAAAGTGCTTTCATGGATCGACTTGCTGTTGACCAAATGCGAGAGCAAAGATGTTATGGCAAAGTGACTATCACATGGTTTATCCATTTAAATTGAAGGGATTTGGAGGCGTCTGGGTCACGTAGTGGTCTATTCCATTGCCTACCAACACGGGGCTCGCCGGTTCAAATCCCCACGCTATCTCCGGCTTGGTCGGGCGTCCCTACAGTCACAATTGGCCGTGTCTGTGGGTGGGAAGCTGGATGTGGGTATGTGTCCTGGTCGCTGCAGTAGCGCCTCCTCTGGTCGGTCGGGGCACCTGTCCAGGGGGGAGGGGGAACTGGGGGGAATGGCGTGATCCTCCCATGCACTCTATGTCCCCCTGGTGAAACTCCTCACTGTCAGGTGGAAAGAAGCGGCTGGCGACTCCACGTGTATCGGAGGAGGCATGTGGTAGTCTGCAACCCTCCCCGGATCGGCAGGGGGGGTGGAGCAGCGACCGGGATGGCTCGGAAGAATGGGGTAATTGGCCGAGTTCAATTGGGGAGAAAAAGGGGGAAAAAAGGTGATAATAGTAATATCTCGGGGGCAAGGTAAAGTAACATGAATAAACGAATCAAGTTAAACCCCACACCCGCTCATGAAGCCCGGTAGGTCTGCATCCCTGTGGATGCGGGGTAATATGACACCGTGCCAAAAAAGGTCCTCATATTCTCTCACATCTACTCCGTGTATTGGGTTTGTGCAGACGCAGTCTTTCCATATGTATACTAGACAATAGCTCCTTGACCCAATGCACAAAGCTGGGTGGAGTGACAGACTTCCAGGTCAGGGGAACAAGTTTCTTAGCAACCACCATTCCTAGGTGCAGAGCAATCTGCATGTCGCACGGCAGCTCAGACGTCTCTGCAGAGCATCCGAAGA
This sequence comes from Lampris incognitus, assembly GCF_029633865.1. Classification (NCBI taxonomy): domain Eukaryota; kingdom Metazoa; phylum Chordata; class Actinopteri; order Lampriformes; family Lampridae; genus Lampris; species Lampris incognitus. Next base: position 10,785,428 of record NC_079211.1, read on the forward strand.
TGGCCAGGTCATGGCTGGGCTGAATGTCTCTGGAGTAGGCTTTTGAGAGCCACTCGGAAGTATTAGCCCGAAAGGTGTATAATGTGAGACGCAACCAGAAAAGGGATGCCGGTGATCCTTCAGCAGAGCAACACGTCGCATTCAGGAGACACTGACGGGAAGATGCGGTGCAGTTTTGTGTTTGAGTAATGCAACCTGTGCATCACCTTGTACCGGATCAACCTGTAACGTGGGTTAATAGAGCAACAGCGAGCACGGCACAATGCCTCTTCCCAGAACTCTGCTGGTATCTCGTGACGTGAGATCAAGTCACTGGCCCAGGCTTGCCTAATAAGAGCTGAAGAAGCCAACGTAGCAAAGCAGTTCACACATTTTGATACTAGCTGCTTGGGGCGGACTCAAAAGTGTGGGCACTTTTCCTTAAACGTAATGTTTGCCTTGGAGATATCGGGGAAAAAAATGTGAATTTGGAAGATTGAAATTAGTACTTAATTGAATAAATGGTGCAAATTGGCCATCGGTGTACAGATATAAAAAAGTTGTGGTAGCTTTCTGTCTCCAGACTGCAGACGCCCCACCTACCTGTCCAGGCTTGAACGAGTGACTTTGGCACATGGGAGTGTGTGTGGAAACACTTAGGAGTTTGGCAAGCCACTTTATCTGATTTAATCCACCCATCCATTATCCAAGCCGCTTATCCGAATTTAATTTGATATTTTAAATCTAATATTTAATTTATAATAATAATAATAATAATTTACATTATTATCATCATCAATAATTTAATTTATTGTTATTTCATTATTAATTGTGTATAATAGTTTACTTTATATTTAATTTATAACTTAATATTCATTTAATATTCACTAGTAATTCTTTAAGGTAAAGTTTTGTTGAACTGACTTGTCTACTAAGGCAGACATAGAAAACAAAAGAGCTGAAAGTGAAGAGTTTTTAACAGCAGAGGCTTCTAGCTGCAGCCATTAAGGGTTCCTTTCAGTCTCTGCACCTCCACATTTCCAGTAGGTAAGGGCCCTGCAGTTTATTGCATTTAATTTTATTCAATAAAATGTTTATCCACCTCAAGCAAATATCAAAACATTTATGCAAATTTTAGGGTTTTTTTTTTAATTCGATATTTGCCATTTTTCGTTTTTCAAATCGAACTGAACAATTACAGTTGAAAGTCTCTGTGATTTTATTTTCTAACAATTTAACATCCCCAAATCCCATTTACCCACATCCTGCCCCCCCCTATCTACTCCTACCCCGTCCCGCAGGCCCCTTCTCAGAGAGAATTAAACCACATTACAGTAGGTCCAATAGAAACACGAAAAAGGAAACAAAGGGGGGGAAATAAATAAATAAAGGAGTAAATATATAAAAGAATTCTGTCAACCTTTTCTATTAGAAAAGACAAAATTCACACAGAAACACTTGGATGGAAACCCGCTCACTAACATATAACTCATAAGTGCGTTGTTCTGTAACTTTACTCTTAGTCTTCCATGTATGTCTGGTTAAATGATTTATTAAATAAAGTAAAATCCACTTCTGTCTAGGTCACATTGGGAGAACTTTCCGGACTCAGGCTGGATCCAAAAGTGGTCTGATAGAGTTTGACCCCGACAGTCTTGCCTATGGAGACTACGGAGAGGAAGTGAAAGCGAGTAAGTTGATCTTTAACTGTAACAAACGGTGTTGTAAATTCCCCTGGTGTTCTTTTAGGCAGGCGGAGGTCAAGTGCCTTGTTTTAAGGTCCAGCCACTAGTTTAGGGATTCAAACTACCAACCATTTGAGAGCAGGCTGTCTATAAGTCAGTCTATCACTGCCCCATGTTAGCTGGTCAAGGCATTACCATATGGTCAAGTCTCACTTCTGCTCTGACACACCAAGCTTAATACGGACATATGGTCCATGTCATCTCGTCAGATCTGATTCTGACTGACAGACAGCTGTGGATGAAACTAGACGCTAACATGAAACCCGCCGGCTGGTTTTCATCATAATCATCGATAGACTGATGCTATGGACCGGGGGACATTGTGGCTTTGCAGATGATCCCTGCGTCTTGACAGTAGAAAGGCACAAAATCTCCAGTTAGCGGGGAACCATAGAACTGCATGTGGAGTAGCGCCCCATGCTTTAAACAAACATGCGCAACCAAAACCCTGTAGGGGGCGTCCTGACGGATGACCTAGGTGAGGAGGTGTTGGTATTCATCCCAAATCATTTCATGAGATGCCCCCCCCCCCCAGCGGGAATAGAACCACTAACCCTTGGACCGGCTGGTCTTTTCTGTGAATTCCTCCATCGTCATCAGGTCCCGTACCGTCGAAGGAGGAGGAGGTCGGCCTCTCCCACAACGAGGTGAAAGACGCCCACTGGCTGTACGACACCCCCGGCATCCTGAAGGAAAACGATGTGAGGCTCTTCTCTTTACCGACAAACTGTAGACGACTGACCTAGAACATGATTTAAAACATTACAAGATGATACAGACAGACAGACGGATGGGTGGATCCATTCCTTGCCCAAATCTAGTAGTGTACTTGTATTGTGGTCTCTATGATATAAGACAAAGCTTTCTTCTAAATTTATCTGGGATAGTAAATTTGGTGTTTTTCCGCTTTCGGAGACAACCCGAGTCTCTTTCGGTGTGAATGGAGTGTGTTCATCCGTTAGAAAGACAGAAAGTGGCCTCACGGGTTTTGATTCCCCTATGAAAACCACACAGTACTCTCATAGTTGTAATACAGTTATGATAAACCAAGCTATCGACTACATGAAATGTGCCACAACCAACAAGCTGTACGACTTTCAGAGACGTGTAACGCTTGACTCGTTGTGTGGAGCAGGTATTTAGTTTCTATTGGTTATTCTCTGGTAATGTTTAACAACCAGCCACTTTTACTTTTCCAGACTATGACGTCACCGTTCTTCATCAGCCAGGGGACATTTGTTCATCAGTCCGCGTTCCTTGTTGTCTAAAACACTCTCTCTTTATCTGTTTCTCTTTGTTTCTGTTCATCTCTCTCGCTCTCTCTCTCGCTCTCTCTCCCTCGCTCTCTCTCTTGCTGTCTCCCTTTGCTTTCTCCCTCTCTCTCTCTCGCTCTCTCTCCGTCTCCCTTGCTCTCTCTCTCTTTCTCTTGCTGTCTCCCTCTCTCTCCCTTGCTCTCTCTCTCTTGCTGTCTCCCTTTGCTTTCTCCCTCTCTCTCTCTCGCTCTCTCTCCGTCTCCCTTGCTCTCTCTCTCTTTCTCTTGCTTTCTCCCTCTCTCTCCCTTGCTCTCTCCCTCGCTCTTTCTCCCTTGCTGTCTCCCTCGCTCTCTCTCCCTTGCTCTCTCTCTTGCTCTCTCACTTGCTGTCTCTCACTCACTCTCTCTCTCTCTCTCAGGTCCTCAGTGTCCTGGTGGAGAAGGAGGTGAAGTTTGTGGTTCCCACGCAAGCGATAGTCCCCCGGACGTTTGTGTTGAAGCCCGGCATGGTTCTGTTTCTGGGCGCCTTAGGAAGGATCGACCTCCTGCAGGTCCCCGAAGTCACACTTTGTCTTCTCACAGCAAACTCAGTCTGACAAACCAGTTACACGAGGGCGGGATGCTAACCGCATGCTAACATACGGGAAGTTTACCATGATGCACTTGACACACAAGTGTAAGTGTAGTCTGCAGGCTGTCGGAGGTTTCAAACTTGTCATTTGCAGCCATTATACACAGTGCAGCCATATTGATTAAAACGCTTACTCGCAGTTGCTGTTGATAACTGAAAAAAAGTTGGAAAAAACCTGTTGAAATTCAAAAAAGCGGAAAATCTGTAACAGGTAAAAATGTAAAATAAAGGTAAATATAGTTTAAGTAAAATATATAAAAATCGAAGGTAATAATCTGTACTTTATGTACATACCATACATGTAATAATAATTTAATAATTTTATCTATATAGCGCTTTCCTAAAACAATGTTACAAAGTTATTCACAAAAAAAACCCCAAAGATAAATAATACAGATAAAACCAGACAAGGCGAGAATAAGAGCAAGATCAAATAAGAGTAAAAATAAAAACAGGTATCCCAACATTTGTAAAACCTAATCATAAAAAGAAAAGTGTAGTATGTAGTATGTTCAGTTGTGCGGTTGTCTAACTGTAATAAGACGAAAAGAAGGTTTATTTAAAGGTAGAACAAGTTGGACTTTCCTAAAAATCCATGTACAGACTCGTACAAAAATAACCCCTCTCAGTCGTCACTTATGACCCGCTAGACGTGTCCGGCGGTGTCTGTACCTGCGGAGACCCTGTCCTCTGCCTGTATTTTCCTATTCGTCTTATTCTGCGGCGTACGGGACGTTTCTGGGCGTCGACCTTTGGGCAGCGGGACTCTATAAAAACGTAGCGACCAGGTGTCAGATATAGCGAGGCGAAACGCCAAGCGGACAAAGCTGGCTCCAGAACGAGGGGGACTCTGGGGTTGGCTTTCACCCGCTGGTCGGCCTGTACACCGAGATGTGATCCAGCAACTGTGGTCAGGGGGCGTGTCCTTCTGGTGACGGGGGGCGGGGGGGGCAACTTTGAATGTTGTGTTTACAAACCGCAACCGCCAAATCCTACTCCTTTAAGCAAGGTGATGAAGTCTTTGGTTCTCCAATGGGACGTATTGCACATTACCAGTTGTGATATCTAGAAAAGCAAAATGGTTTATTCTTTGGTAAATTAATGAACGTACTTACAGTATTACTACAGGTACCTGTAGTAATACTGTAATACTACAGGTACATATAACATGAAGCCTTTGCTTCAAGTTTTAAAGCTGATATGTAAGAGGTCGTGCGTTTATAAGCTGGACGATGTTATTTATATATATATATATATATATATATATATATACACACACACACACACACACACGCCACTCAAACGTCTAAATCTGGGGCGTCCGGGTAGTGCAGCGGTCTAGTCCGTTGCCTACCAACATGGGGATCGCCGGTTCGAATTCCCGTGTTTTCCCATGTGAGGACTCTCTTCTGCCCAGCAACAGTAAAACTGACCTTAGGTTAAGAAAAAAAAAATCAGGTTTAAATATAGACAAGATAAAATCATGTAACAGTCCGACTCCCGTCTTTCTAGTCATCAGTTTTAGCCAAAGTGTCTCAGACAGATTCGGAAAGAAAACTCTAATGTGATGTTACTGAGCCTTCTGGTTTAGCTCTGAATAAGCTTCCTGTCCAGGTCGAGGGCATAAAATAGCCCAACCACAGCTCCACGGTTTCTGCAGAGAAGACCAAGGAGATATTTTAAGTTTATCAGACAACAAACGAGTTCGGTGTCAGATTACTGCAGTTGGAAAATGCGGAACAGCAGTTTTTACCCATCCTGCAGGTTTGGGTCAGTGGATTTTGTGTGCTTAATGCATAAGATGAATAATGATGATATGCAGCTGTTTTGTTTTTTTTATCAATTCTTCCAGCTGTGAGATTATTTATCTAATGAGAAGTGTTTCTCTTTTAACATAACTGCTACCATTCATTTCCTCCCCAGGCAGAGAAGTCCTGCTGGTTTTCTGTTATTGCCTCCAACCGGATGCCAGTTCACATCACCACTCTTGAAAAGGCTGACAGCATTTACCAGAAACACGCCGGACACACCCTGCTGGGGGTGAGGGGTGTCTTTTTCTCAAGTCTGTCCACTGTCGTCTGTTCGTCGTGAACCTCACGAGTCACTATGGGACCACACACCGGTCATCGTGTCTGAAAACTGTACGAGCGGAGTTAACGTCTCGATCTGAAAGGTCTGTTTGTTTGTCCAGGTACCAATGGGTGGAGAGGAACGCATGAAGACTTTTCCACCACTGGTTTCACAAGACTTCCAGCTGGTGGGTCAGGGTTATAACCAAGCCATAGCGGACATCAAATTTTCCACTGCAGGTAAAACAAACAAAAAAACCCTACGTTAAAATATAACTTATTTAGCTAAAATGCCTATGAGTCTCCATCATTCCCCTGTTGCTTTGCTGGTAGATCCTCCTGTGGGGGGTGCACTTAAGTTGAGGATTTGTACTTAGTGGGTAGTAGGAGGACGTTTCCCCCTCATTTATATTTTAAAATCTGTTTTAAATGATAATAAATTCTAACAAAGGGCACCGATTCGAGTCCCCGTGTTACCTCCGGCTTGGTCGGGCGTCCCTACAGACACAATTGGCCGTGTCTGCGGGTGGGAAGCTGGATGTGGGTGTGTGTCCTGGTCGCTGTACTAGCGCCTCCTCTGGTTGGTCAGGGCGCCTGTTCGGGGAGGAGTGGAAACAGGGGAGGAATAGCGTGATCCTCCCACGCGCTACGTCTCCCTGGTGAAACTCCTCACTGTCAGGTGAAAAGAAGTGGCTGGCGACTCCACATGTATCGCAGGAGGCATGTGGTAGTCTGCAGCCCTCCCCGGATCAGCAGAGGGGGTGGAGCACCGACCGGGACGGCTCAGAAGAGTGGGGTAATTGACCGGGTACAATTGGGGAGAAAAAGGGGGGGGGGTAAATAAATACATGAATAAATAAATTCTAACAAAGGGGTTTTGAACCATGAGCTGAAAAGCAGCAGAAGGGTGATAGCTGGAGAAACGAAGGCCGCTGGCTTGAAACTGACTTGAGACAATTTAAACACACTGCTTTCATCCATTAGTATAGGGATGCCCTTGAGCAAGGCACTTGAAACTGAACTACTCAATGACCACCAGTGGGCCGCTGTGGGTGTACTGGGCAGCTCTCAGTAACCAACAGTAGAGGGCTATGGTTGTACTGGGCAATGATAATAATTATAATAACTTTTATGTAGCACTTTTCTAAAACAATGTTACAAAGTACTTTACAAATAAAATCAGACAAGAAGACATGAGCATGGATGTGAAAAAGGGTGTGCCCCTCAGCGAACTCATCGTGTATAAACAAATGTATATATATGAAGGGCCATCTGGTTTGAACTGACGTCTCTCATTGGACACCTCTCTCCAGGTTGGGTGGCGGTGACGGGGGTGGAAGGGAACCAGGTGGTTCTGAGAGTTCACGCCCCGGAGGCTACCGGCGTCTCTCTGAGAAGCCCGCCCCTCCTCCCACACATTGTAAATCTGAAGGGGGAGCGAATCAAAAAGTCCAAAGCCTACAAGCCCGTGAAACCCCGCCCGCTGCAGGGGGACAACCCCCTGTCACTCAGCACAGCACAGGGAGCCAAAGCGAAGAAGAAAAAGAAAACGAGCTCGAGTCTGAAGAAAAGTTAATGTCCACATGGGGAATTCCTTCCCAATGTGCTGGCTACATCTATACTGCATAAAGACGTTGTCCAACAACCTCTGAACTACAGAATGGCCACAGGTTTGATGCTGAAGTTGTGTTACTTCTGATTCGTGGAGCTTACTACATGCTAAAGACACTCTTACCCATAATGCCCCATTGCCACGTGATTGGGAAGTAGCTCTGGTGGACCAGCTGTGAAAACAATAGGGATGAATATCGGTTCCAGGCTGAGCTTCAGGGATTTATGAAGACCCGAACAGCTGCAGTGTTGGCTCGTGTGCATGTCATCAGCTTTCCACAGTTTAATTCTTGAAAACATGTCCAACGGTCATTTAAATTTCAAACTAATTAGAACATTTTGTCTTTGGCAAGGAAAATAGTTCACTCTCCCAGACACTTTAGCAGTCTCGTTTTACTTTACACCCCGCCGTGGATAAAAAGCTGGTTCCCAAGTTATCAGAGGTTTCGAACGGGCCAAACTGCACGTAGGCACTGAATTTTCCTAATTTTTGTATTCATATTTTTTTTGTTTTCATTTGTTCATGTGTCCCGGTGCAGCTTGTATTTGATGAAATGAAAATGGAGTTTTTTGAAGAGCTTTGAGTCAGTTTTTTTTTTGTGACAAATTCTGGACCTGTAAAATAAATAAATAAATGGGCAACTGAATGATGAACCACAAGAACAAAAAAAAAAAAAAACCCTGTTGAAGTTAATTTTAGCATGGCACCTTCAGCGACCGAAAGTAAAAGACCAAGCTTGTACTGTGAAGGCTTTGGTGAAGCAGCTTTTTAATGGACAGAGCCTACGTTCTGGACCTCCTGCCCAGTAAAACAGACCGACACGTGGACGCAGCTGTTCGGTTCTGTTCAAAATCCTGGACAGAAGCGCTCACATGCCTGGAGGAGATGAGGCCGTTTTGTCCGGCGATTGGCAAAGAAATGGTCAAAAAATTTCCGCTCTCCTAGCAAAAAGTTTTAGAGAACGTAAAACACTCCGGCACTAGATTTTGCTCTTCTTTATTTAAAAATGTACAGAGGAAAAGTATGATACAGTGAAGCAACAAAGTACACGTCCATCTATATTGCTTTTCCTGAACCTCCTGGTGACGGATCGGGAAGTTGCACCACGCTAAATTAATCTGCGGTTCGTTTGAACATGATCCATTTTAAAAAACATAGTTTCTAACTGCAAATACTCCACAACTAGAACAGTGTGTTTGGTTACAAGACATAGACTTCATATGAAAAGTGTCTGTCAATGACCTCACCGTCTCTCCACAACCACAAGCGATGGACTGACCTACCCCTTACGCAACACTGCCGCGTCAGTTTAGTGGATTTGGTTACTTAAGAGAGAAACACACAATAACAAAAGTAAGGAAAACTAGTAGTCAAGTTACCTAATTTCCTTTATAAACATTTACCTCATACTCTTATTGCTTGTGTAATTACCATGTTATAAATGTGGGGAAAAGGATTAGTGTCATACACGTCTCACCAGCCACTAACATAGAAAGTGGACAGAGAAAGCTGAGAAAGTACAGGAGGTATAAAGAATATATACCAAGATAAAAAAACAAAACAAAACTGGGAACCCAACATCTACAGGCATGAATGTGAGAGTTGCAGATATTCTCAAACACTTTGGCGTCGTGACGTAAAAAGCAGTATTGCACAGGGTTTTCTACAGAGGATAAGAGTTCTAGTTTACCGACTTGCTGGGTTTACTACCTATCGACGTTCCCAATAATCCCGTCAAAGAGCAGAAAAAAACAACTTTTCTTTTTCTTTTACACAATATTTATGCAAAAAATGTCTGAAACACAGCCTCGGTAGAAACTTAAATGGTGCCTCCTGAACCTCGGGAAACAGACAGGTGTACGCCACTTGACGCCAAGTCAAACAAAAGAAAAACAGCTCATGTACTCAAACAGGAACACATCGCTTCCCAACAAGCCGAGTACACGGTTCATAAACTGATTGTCAAAGGCACTGGAGGAAAAAAGAAACAAGTTTAGCTCATTATGAAATCTTTGGATTTGATAACACACAACAGTCTCTGATAAAAAGGATCATTCTCACTATGCTTTCTACATTACTCGGTTTGAAGAGGCCAATTCCCAAAATCAAAGCGAGATGCTGCTCCTTCTTTCACCTTGTGTTGGAAAATGTATATAGTGTTGAAGAGGAATTAAAAACCAATAAGATGGGGGTGTCCGGTTAGCATGACGGTCTACTCTGTTGCCTACCAACACAGGGATCGCCGGTTCGAATCCCCGTGTTACCTCTGGCTTGGTCGGGCGTCCCTACAGACACAAATGGCCGTGTCTGCCAGATGTGGTTATGTGTCCTGGTCGCTGCACTAGCACTTCCTGGTTGGTCAGGGCGCGACTGGCGACTCCACATGTATTGGAGGAGGCATGTGGTAGTCTGCAGCACTCCCCAGACCGGCAGAGGGGGTGGAGCAGTAACCGGGACGGCTCGGGAAGAGTGGGGTAATTGGCCGGATACAATTGGGGGAGAAAAGGGGGGGGGGGTGTAAGATTAGCTTGCGTACCCATATAAGCAGTAATTAACAAGTGATTAAATATTTTCAAACTAGCGAACCTGAACAAAGACCAAGTGAAAACTTAAATGTTGTGCAATTCTGAAAACTATCTTAGATGGTCCAGGTAATCGAGAACATAAGTTGATGAAGCTAATTGATTGTTAGTTGTGGTGCAAGATAATCAAAACACATCACTGACATTCATAACACAGTTATCTGTTCTGGTCATATACCGATACCAGGGAACATAAAAACTGAATGACTGATATAGTTTCCATGAGCAATAGGATTTCAAACTCTTGTCAAGAAGGCCAGAGATAGGATCCAACAGTTTCAGGCAATAATTTCATCGATGTGTCGTGATGTTATGGTGAAACGGTATCTACAATGTGGACTGTAAAAAGATTTACCCTTTTGCCTCAAGATAATTAGAAAAAAAAGTTGTGATTTTAGAATAATTTGATGTTTTCTAAAACTCATTGAGTTGGTCTCTGGGTCTGGACTATGTTACTTTGTCGTGTAATTTCACACACACACACACACACACACACACACACACACACACACAAAATCACCTATGGGTAACTTATTTACACGCATTTAAGTACAAAAATTCTTAAGAAAAAAAAATAGAATTTAGTTTCCAAATTTAGCAAATAATTTGGAAGTTGAAATCATAGTAAAAGAATTTGGCAATTAAAAAACATCTTAAAATGGGACTTAATTACAAAAAAGTAGACGAATATTTACAAAGTTTCACTGTTGCTTTGACTTAACCTTTTGCTTTCTTTTGCTTAACCTAAACTGGATATTAGATCTCAGCAAAATGGCACAAAGTGTCAAAAGTATGCCAAACTCCGCAGCTCAATATCTATGTGAACATCATTTCGACAAAAGTGTCACACTTGTGAGTTTTAAGATTTAGGCACAAGCTGGTGTGTGCATCTGCTTATATGTGCAAAATAAATGACAAAGTCCTCCGAATGTGATTCTTGAACTTAAAGATGGGTCTAAGTGGCGAACGGTGGTTTCTTTAGACATCTCCGATGTGTGTCTGAACTTAGATGGCACAGTCGCCCCCTTGTTTTCAGTGTTGCTGCACGTTCCTGTGATTGCTGACGGTGTATTCAGAGAATCGAGCACTAGAAGTTTAAGAAATGGTCGTTTTTAGCAAAAGAAAGCCGCGATTCACAGAAGTTTTCAAATTGCTGGCAGCAGTGAGATCTGAAACCACTGATGTTTACTTTTTCCACACACCCCCCTCCCCCAAAAAACAACCAAAAAAATGTGTGCCCATGGACGTAGGAGCCCATTTCTCACTTCTCTTTGGCTGTGTTGTCCATGTAATAGACATTGATGAGGTGACGGTTGAGGTGGCGGCGATATTCCACCTCTAAAGGGAATGTGCGGTCGCAGAAGATGCACATGTGACTCTTCATCTCAGTCGGCGTTGGAATCTCGTCGGTGGGCGTTTCAGGGTCATTTGCCATCTTCCCTGACCCTGTGCCAGTGCCATTGAGGCCAGAGTCATCACTGCCCTCAGAGGCGCTGTCGCTGATGTCACTTCCCCCATCATGGCTGCTGTGGATGCCCTCATCCTCCTCTGCGTCAGTAGGTTTCCTGCGCTGGCCTGGAAGCTCCAGAGAGGGCGATGTTGGTTTGGTAACTGGTTGCCTAAATGTTGAAGGAGGGCTGTCTTCACTGGGAGAGGGTGTTTCTCCGCCTGAGCTACAGCTTGTTGACGGAGTGGACTTCTTGGTTTTCTCAGAGAGGTTTTCCTGTGTTTGTTTTGAGGAAGCCGTTTCCTTTTTAGGGGACGCTGGTTGAGAAAGCTTTGCTCCTGACAGATTGGGTTCAGCGTTTGAGTCTGGTGTTATAATGTCCTGCTGAGCGTCCACCTGGAGAGGCTGCCTTGGGGGACTCTGGGTATTTTCAACAGGGCTTGTATTTTCATCAATCACCGAATCCTTCTGCTCCACACTGGGGGCAGTGGTCTTCTTTTGGTTTTGGGTTTTCTTCTTGTTCTTGTTGGTCTTCCTGGTCTTCCTTGGCTTCACTGGAACAGACACCATCTGGTTTGCCTCGCTGTCTTTCTGCGGGACTGGGCAGGGCTCAGCAGTGCTGCAAATTTTCTCTTTTTCGCCGAGTTTTGTTTGCAGCTTGTCAGAAACCTTGAGTTTCAGGCGTTTGGGCTTGGTGGCACCGGTCTCCTCAGATGATTGCTTGGTTGACAGATCCAAAGCCTCTACTGCTTTCTTCTTCCGAGCCTTGGTTTTACCCACCTTATTCACTGGAGATTTTTCTGAACCAACTTGCTTCTGTAAGGCTTTGTCAACATGCTCAGTAACTTTCTCTGACTTCTTCAAGCCATTCTTCCTTGGCTTGACAAGGCCTTTGACCGCCTTTCCACTTTTCTCCTTCTTCAACTGTTCATCTTTCTCCTTGTTAAATCTCTCCTTTTCCTCCTTTTCTTTAGCCATCTTCTCCCCCTCTGCTCTCTCTTCCTCTGATCTTTCTGTCTCTTTTTGGTCTTTTCTCAACGACTCCTTTATTTGCTGCGTCTGGCCCTGGACACCAACTTTCTCCACTGGTTGTTTCTTGGGACGCCTCCTCACCTTGTTGTCTGTAGGGGGAAGGGCCTCCATCTGGACGTCTTTCACAATTGTTTTCTCCTTTGTATTTTCACCAGCCTTCTCAATCTTCTTCTGCCTGGTTAAGATCTTTTTCATGCCACTGTCCTTCACTTTCTGAGGTTTCTCTTTGTCCTGAGTGACCTCACATTTCTTGTGAGCTTTGTCAGTCACATGACCTTCAGTTTGGGTGGAGCTGGGTTTGCCGGTCTTCTTGACTGACAGATTGATGGGGCTGGATGCCATTTCATCATCCTCCCCATCATCTAGGTTGCTGACCTCAGTGTTTGTGGACTCTTCAGACTTATTCATACCTGACTCAGTATTCTCCTCGCTGGTCTCAGAACCTGGCTTCTTGATGCGGAGCCTGACCTTTGACACATCTATTGCAATGTCACATCCAGAGTGCCTGGATTTAATGTGGTACTGCAGGTTGCACTTCTTGGAGGCTGCATACTTGCAGAGAGGGCAGCGGAACTGACGTGGGTGTAGGTGGAGCTCCACGTGCTTCTTGAAGTTGCTGCGGTCTGCAGTCTTGTACTGGCAATAAGGACAGCCCAGAGGCTTGGGGCCATTGTGGACCTGCCTGGCATGGCGGGTGACCTCGTGCTGGTTGGCTGCCAGGTAATTACAGCTCTCGCATTTGAAAGGCCTTTCACCTGTCAGGAGAAGATGATGTAGGAAATAGTAAGTGCAAAGGATGTGCTGCAGGAGATGGTCAGCCTGTTTACAGGACAATAAGCACTTCATGCAGGCAAAAGGAGGAGAGGAACACCCAACAACACAGGTCCATCCAGTCAGCCAAACACACAGCAAAATCACAGCACAGAAAAACCTACTGAACAGTTTACCATACTCATCCCACTTCAACTGCTCCAGCGAATGCAACAAAGGACACAGAAGTTGATTGTGTAAGTCAGTAGTTGGCAAGAAAGAGACCAATAACATCGTTATCATCAGTGGTCATTGCTCTTATCTCGTAGTATTACTAGCCCGCTACTACTGCTACTACAACAACCCATAATACTACTATTAATAATATTAGTGTTACTATATTAATATTATGACTACTGCCATGTAGTAGCAATAATAAATCTGTCTGATTTGAGCTTACAATATATATGAGGTTTTGAAACCCTGAGATCAATATCACATAAAGCTAATGGTTTAAGACTATTCTATCCTATGGTCTATTTATCATCTAATTTATCATCTATGGTAACCAGAGGGCTACTTACCAGAGTGCGTTCTCATGTGTCGTGTCAGATGGGTCTTCTGAGAGCTGGAGTAGTTGCAATACATACAGCGGAAAGGACGCACCCCTGACATAACACACAAAACATGGTTATATATAACATCCATCCATCCATTATCCGAACCGCTTATCCTGCTCTCAGGGTCGCGGGGATGCTGGAAATATAACATATGGTAGTATTATATGAGGATGAACAAACATAGGACAATTCTGTTCCAATCCAAAATATTCACCGACTTCTTATAAGCATTCACAGTGAATCCAGACGGGTCATATCCAAAGTATTTACGAATACATATGCACTGAACGTTACATTTAAACATTTCCCCACAGCCTTGTGGAGAAGGATTGTGAGATATGTGGCCATGGTTTGCTTTACCTACCGGTGTGTGTGCGGATGTGTTGGATGTAGTTGCTCTTGCGGTCAGAGAAGTAGGAGCACTGGTCGCAGGTGTGCAGTTTACTGGGGAAGTGGTTCCGCAGGTGTTTCCTCCAGTGGTACTGGCTTACCGTGGTGTAAGGACACAGTGTGCACTTAAATACCCTGCAGGGGCATAGCAGGACTTGCAATCAGCAAGGAAATGTATCCTTCACTTTCACAATTTTAATAGTAGACATTAAAAACCAGCCACCTCTCTAGTCTTTCTTAGATTTTGAGGCGCCTTAGATCTTGTGGCTTGATAAAAAAGTTGTTACTGTGAATTAAGATGGTTTTGAAAAGCAGGTAAAGACAAGACTGGTTTCATGAAACCAGAGCTTTCTGTTGATATCAGTCATGGGAGGAGCCCATTGGCCAACATCCAGAGAATTCTCTGCTCACACTCACTCTGCACTCCTCTATCATCCAAGCCTGCACTGATGCTAGCCAATAAATCACATTCCATAAATTACTATGTGGTTGCCAGCTTCTGGATTTTTTTTTTCCACCTGTGATGGCTGTAAAAATGCCTACATCTCTTACCATTCGGTAATGTGATTTAAACAATATCATAGAGGAAACTATTAGGACTAACTGGAAGGGCTGTGCCCCACAAAGGCCCCAGTTTACATAAAACCTGAAACATATTTACAATTTTTTTTTTGGACTCATGTTATTTTTTGATAGGTTATATCTCCGCCAAATGAACACCAGCAACTATACTAGCCGGAACACTAAATGGTTGTTGCCAATTTACACCCATTTTTGAGGTCCTTTTCAGTTCCAAAAATAGCTGCTTAAAGCTGGCCTAGATGTCGAGCGATGGGTTGTATCTTTGAAGTATTGCTCCTACCTGTGGTCTTCCCCCTCTTTACTGTGATGTTTGAGGTGGGCGATGTAATGGTCGTAGCGGTTGGTGTTGTAGCCACACCTTTCACAGCGAATCACGCCCTTGCTGTCGCTCCCAGTCCCTGCCTCCCCTGCACTCTCCGCAGCCACCTCTGTTGCCTGGCAACCGGGTGCTGCTGTCTCCTTCCCCTTGGTCCTGGTCCTCCCCTCCACGCGGTTCACCACCATCATCTTGCTGGTGGCGTGTGTCCCCAGGTGTTCCACAAACTCCTCCTCACTCTGAGCATTAAAGTTACACGGCTTACAGTGGAATGGCTTCTTCTTCTTGGCAGCCTCCACCACCATGGCGTGGGTGACTTTGCGCTTGGCACCCAGCGGAGGGGGTTTAGGGCTGGCAGGGGGGCAGGGCTCAGATGAACGGGACAGGTCTTGGGCATCATCCTCTCTGTTTTCATCCTGGCCTGGTCTTAAGTTGTTCTCCACCACCACAGGGAGAGCTCCTGGAACCGGGGACTCCGGGTACTCTATAATGCAGACCTCCCTGTGGTTCTGATTGTCATAGCTGTACCTAATGGAGCACATGCTCATTATTTTAGCAGCACATAGTTTGCATATTTGTGTTTGAATATGAAACATACACGCAAGCATCTACCTGATGATGCTCTCATCCTCGCTGTCTGAGTAGTTGCAGCCCACAGTCTTTAGCTCCATCATCTCTTTCTCATCAGCCACGCTGCTGTCACAGCCACCTGCCTCTGCAGAAGTCACTGCGGCAACATTGGCCAGCATCACCAGCTGGGGCACTGGGAGGTGGTTCCTGGGGAGCTCACTCAGGCTCTGGTTGTCCTCCATTATGGGTGTCCCCACCGGGAACATGCCCATTGAGAACATGGTCTGGGCGGCCATGCCAGGTGCAGTGCTTCCTCTGGACTGGTTCAGCAGCAGAGAAAATACAAATTAAATCAATAATATCTCTCAGGTCATTGTTTTAAATGTTTTGGCTGGTTCTCTTGACTAAAATGGCACCTCAAATGACAGAATAATGTAGAGTCAGTCTTACTGAAAAGAATTTAAGGTAAAAAAAAAAAGAGAAAAAAAAAGACTTGGGGTCTATAATACCAAGGAGAACACAACTAAGAAAGATGTACACATGGAGATGCTAAATGAGTTACAACAGATTAAAATTTGTTAAACTGTAACATAACACTATTTCTCACAATCAACGAGGCTTTAAATTTTATTTTCCATTTACTGACCCACTTACCAGAAGTGTAGTATAGGAGGCATGGAAAAAGGTATTGTTACTTAAAATTATTGTGTCTTTATACACGCTCAATAATCCAGGTAAGAAAATAAAATAAAGTTGAACCACTTCATCTGGACACAATGTTGAAATATTTCATCACTCATCTAAGTGACCTCTTCAGTCTCAACTGACAGCAGGTATCCCCACCCTTATAAACAATGTACAGTTTCGATGTGTACTATTCACAGAGGATTTGGGAATGGTTGCAATCACAGCATTGTAAGATGGCGACAGATGTACTCTTTGTCGCCCCCCCCCCCCCCCCTTGGTTCAGGGATGGTCGTTCCCTCTTCACATAAGATGGCCTCCCCGTTCAAACCAGCGTTCCTTCCTATCGCCTCCCTGTTCAAACCAGCGTTCCTCCCTATCGAGGATGTGCACATCTTTGAAAGAGTGGCCACTGGGCCTGTAGATGGGTGTAGACTGCGGAGTCCTGGCCTGACGCTCACCGCAATTTGTATATGAAACCAATCCTTTTCGGTCATTATACCACTGTGTTGTTTATAAGCGTGGGGATTAGGGCTGAACGATTAATCGAATTCAGACTGACCTCGCAATGTAAAAGAACGCAATTTTCAAATAGCAAAGGCTGCGATTCTAACCAATCAGAAGGCCGGTTTTGATTCTAGCTGTAACGTTACTATCTTGTGGAAATGGCCTCGGCAGAACCGAACACTGAAAAGGTGACTTTAGTGTCAAAGAGGAACAGTATGTCAGTTGTCCGGACCTATTTCGGATTTAGGAAGAGTCAGGTGTTGTGCGGAACGTGCCTTGCTACCGTAGCTACCACAGGGCAACACTACAAACCTGTTCCAGCATTTAAGAAAGCACCACAAAGTCATGTATGACAACTGTATGGCTAAAAAGCCGACCACTAATGTGTCAAGTAGGCCGAATACCACCCGGCATCACTGCTTCAAGAGTATATCGGCATATGAAGGAGATTCAAAATGGCACCACGATATTACTCAGGCGATAGCAGAGTTCCTAAGGAAAGATATGATGCCCCTCAACACGGTGACCAAGGCTGGGTTTACAGCTTTGGTAAAGACGCTTGATAAACAGTACAGCATGCCATCCCACACATATTTTAGCCAGGTTACCATACCGGAGCTATATAAAACGTGCAGGCAGAGTTGCAGTGGCACTAAAAACAGTGGAGTTTTTCACCACTACCACGGACATGTGGTCAAGCTGTACAACAGAACCCTATCAAGAGTCTGGTCGTACCTATCAAGAGTCTCGCCGTGAGGTTGAATTCTTCATCAATGAAGAATTCGAACTCAAAGCTCGCCGTCTTCAGACTGCTTACTTCTCAGACGACCACACCGGGGAGAACATTGCAGCCGGCCTGAGAGAAGGGCTAGCCAGCCAGCAGGGACCTCGGTGAAGAAAACCATGTCTGCCTCACGACAGATAATGCATCAAACATGGTGAAGGCAGCGCAGCTTAACAAGTGGACCTGGCTCCAGTGTTTTGGCCACCAATTATATCCTGCCACTGGTAAGTTGTTTTTTTGTTGTTTTTTTTTCCCCCCAGTATTTTTGTGTGTATGTGTGTGTGTGAAAGAGAGGGAGAGAGAGAGAGAGAGAGAGAGAGAGAGAGAGAGAGGGAGAGAGAATAAGAAAACATGAAAGATAAATAACAGAACGGTTGAACGAATGATTGTTTTCTAATGTAGCTGCTGTGTGTGTGTGTGTGTGTGTGCAGTACAACTTAATTTAAAAAAAATGTATTTTAGTAAATGTTATGGAAAATGACAGTGTCAAGAGCAACAGGGCTGTGCAAAAAGCACATATATTAAAGTTCACACAGTGTTTTCCTTTTTTTAGATTTTATTAAAAAGTGCAATCCACACGTTACACACGTTTATTACGGCTAAGTTACGTAAATATTTTTTAGAGTGAGAGCCACAGATTTGTTTTGTTTTTTAAAAATATTTCCGCACTTTAGTTTGTGTGATTTGTTACTGTTACTGAGTGGAGATCAGTAAGATTCGTATTTATTTTCATATTAACGTTCACACCGGGCCTGTTGTTCTGCACTGCTTTGTTGTTCCTTTTCCAGATTTTATCAAAAAAGTTAAGTTATGATAATTATATTACATGTTTCCGACGCTTGAAGTCAAATCAATCAGTCAATATTCTACTGTGATGGAAGGTTTTTCTTTTTACCATTAAATATCATTAAAAATGAAGTACACCTAGGCCTGGCCTACAGGACAGAGCAGTTTACATGTTGAATCTTGTGTTGGTCACAATATAGGATGATTTTAGTGGATAACACAAAAGATAATGAACTTTGAGGGGGGGAAAAATCGCATACGAAATCGCAATCACGATATTGGTCTAAAAACTCGCCATTAGATTATTTTCCCAAATCGTCCAGCCCTACAAACGCACTACACAAGTCTGACTTATCGTTATTAATGGGGATCCCTGCGGTCAGCTGAGACTGAAGAGGTGCTAGACGAGTAATGAAACGTTTCTCTCTCAACAAACATTGTGTCCAGATGAGCCGATTCCACTTTTATATGATAAACCATCCAATAGATGTTTATCTCCATAACGGGATGAAGATGCACATTTTTATTATGTCAAGTCAAATTCTTATTTGCATAGCCATAAATCACAATCGCATCACAATCTCCAACAGATATGAAAACAAGACTGTGTCACATCCCCCCCGCCCCCCCATATCACAGCACCGTCGACTCGGGCGAGGAGAAACTCAACAGGGGGAGGGGGGGGAGCCAAAGACGGAAGAAATCTCAAGATGAGGCGTTTCTGTCCCAGGACGGACGGACGCAATATGCTATTGTGGACGGAGCAGTCATGCAGTAACACATTTACAACACCCACTCAAGACAGCAAATTAACACGTTAGTTATGGCTAAAACAATGTCGACAACAAGAAAATAATAATAATGACACTTGTGGCTGCACAAACTGAAGCACAACTGGGCAGAAGTCGCAGCTTGGTGAGTCAGGCAGGCAGGCAGGCCTGCGTTGCGCTGAGGAGGAATCCGCTGGCCCGCGTTCGCACGGCGAAGAAATGTGGGCTCGGCCATTTTGAAACAGCACCACAACTTGGTTGACAGCGCCCAAAGTAACGCGGCGCGTTCACGCCGCGTTCCAGAACACGCGGCCCGAGCGGCGTTTCAACGCACCGCGCAGAACGTTCAGATCGCAACAATGTAACCGAGTCACGCAAAGGGAGCGCGCCCGGCGGCTGGTTCAACGGGAGCCGAGCCGCCGAGCGAGGCGTGCGGGAGGGGCGCCTGGAAGCACCTGAACCCTCCGCTTGGTTCGACTCGACCCGGACGCAACGCGTCCACGGCTCGTTTCGCTTCGGGTAGAAACGCGAACGTTGAAATGCGGCGCACTTTAGGGGGGGGGCGAATTCCTTTGCGCCCAATCTAGGGGGGGGCGAAAGTTTCGGGAGCGAAACGCGAAAACTCCCCCACCCCCCCCCGTCTCGTGTCGATAACAAACAACCCACGGGGAGGGGGGGGGCTGTTTAAAACTATAACTTCTCTCACTTTGTCAAACTTAAGGCCTTTTTTTGTGTGCAAGTCTGAACCGTCGCTGTCCAGCAGGAGGAGGAGGAGGCCGCCGCAAAACTTGGGAGCCCGACAAAACTTACTTTCCGGAAGCGCGTTGGTCCGACGAAACACACCGATCTGCAATTATAAAGCCACGCCAGCAAGCACAATCGACACACGTTTCCAGCCTCTTATTTACTTCAACTTGATCGTGTCCGAAATTATAGTTTGATCGCCGAGTGTTAGCCATGGTCCTGAACTAGGTTGTTATGATCAGCCCTGGACAGCGCCTGTCTCTGCCCTCTTTTTTTTTTTTCTCTCTCTCTCTCCAACAACCCCCACAACCGCCTCCATTTTCCACCACTGTTCTCCAAAGTTAAGTCAGCCTCGCCGGACGGGACGGCAAACTTCGCGAAGGCCGCTGCCGAAGCGAACGGGCGGGAGGGGGGGGGACGGGACTCACCGAGCGGCCGTGCGGAAAACCCCCGGTCGCGGCCTCCTGTCGTCGCCGTGCGTTATCTCCCACCTAGAAACACTGAGCGAGAGTTGAGAGAAGTTTCCGCACATTCCTCCACACCGAGCCCGTCGGTGCGTGGCGGGGTGACGTCAGCGCGCCGGGTCCGGCGGCGACGCGCGCGCTTGTAGGCGAATTGAACTGTAGTTTTATTTTGGTCACGTGTTTTTTGGGGGGGCGGGGCGACGGTTTGTTTTTCCGGAGGAAGAAGACGTTTCCGTTTTCGGTTCTGCGGCGTTTTAACGAGACGTTTTGACGGCAAAGAAATACACTGTCCGGCGCAATTTCTTCGTTTATGAATTTGTTTATTAACGTAACCTCTCATTTTAACTATTGGCGCTCCCTCTCTCGCGCGCTCTCTCTCTCTCGCTCTAATTGATGTGATTTATTTTTACATATCGATTTATTTGCTTGCGTTTTTGAATGTGATTATTTTTCAAAATAAAAGTTGCTTTAAAAAAATCAAAATCTCTCTCTCGCGATTAATTACAGCTTCTGCGTGTTCAGATTTAATTGGTGTTCTTTTGATTGGCGTTATTCTACCTTATTATTATTATCTTATGTACGCTATAGCCTCTATATTAGAACATTAAGGCTTATCTTTTATATTCATTTATTTTTCTGTCTGTTATCTTATCATTACCTTCCTTATATTTTTGCACTTTTACTTAATGCAAAGCACATTGCATTGTATGCCGTGTGCTATATAAATACTTGATCATTTCATTTGTGACTGTTACATGGCGCAAAGTATGAATGAATGAATGAATGAATGCCTTTATTTGTCATTGCACAGCTGTACAACGAAATTAAGTGCAACTCCCCAGTTGTACAAAATAAAAAAAATTTAATATCTGCAAATAGTCAAAATACAAATGCAAATAGGCACACATTTGCAGCACAATCAAGATATAATGTATAATGTATGTGAAAAATAAGTGCAATATCTATTACACTAAATAAATAACACTAGATAAATAAAGTAGTTGTGCCATGTAACAGCATAGGTGGGAACGATAGGGAGGAACGCTGGTTTGAACGGGGGGTCAAAGGGGCCATCCATGTGAAGCGGAAACGACCCTCCCTTAACCGAAGGGGCCTAAGAGTGCATCTGTCGCCATCTTACAACGCTGTGATTGCAACCATTCCCAAATCCGGTGTGAATGGTACACATGGCCGTTGTAGCTCTGGTTAATGGTCACAGCAATCTGCATATCTTACAATTTACAATTTCATTCAGTAGACGCCTTTATCCAAAGCGACGTAAAGAGTTAAATACAGCAGCATATCGTTGTGCCACTGTGTTGTTTACAAGGGTGGGGATACCTGCAGTCAGTTGAGACTGAAGAGGTCATAGGTCACTTAGATGAGTGATGAAACGTTTCTCTCAATAAACGTTGTGTCCACATGACATGGCCATCTATGACATGGCCATCTATGACATGACATGGCCTGTGGATATCTATAGCTCTGACAACGACTCCAAGAGGATAAATTCTGAGTCTCATCACCAGCCAGTCAGACTAGCTTGGTCTAGTCAGAAAGGCACGAACTGAGGAAGCCTCTTGGATGAGAGGCGAAACGTCTTCACGGATATATCCCAAGTCCAGTTGCACTTGATCCAACTCCTTTGGATAACCATGACCTGGATGAATGAGAACATTCACAGACATGTCCACATGAAGTAATTCAGCTCTCTGGGGTTGGTATTTCTGTTATTGTTTCTATGAAACAGATTTAATCTTCAACTGTTCTCACCTCATGTCTAAGCAAGCTCAGAGGTACGCCTCTAACACTGGAAAAACAAACAAACACTTAAATAAAGAGCAAAATAACAATCATCATCATCATCACCGTATTTATTCAGTTGCTTCCGTGTCCTTAGTAACTGAAACATTACTTTTGAGATGACTGTTGAGTCTTTTTAAGATTCTTGAGTCTTCTGAGATGACAGAGTAATGGGTTGCAAATTCACAGATTTTAATGCTTTTAGATTGGCCCCAATCAGCCAGGCAGCCATTATCCAAACCGCTTATCCTGCTCAGGGTCGCGGGGATGCTGGAGCCTGTCCCAGCAGCCATTGGGCAGCAGGCGGGGAGACACCCTGGACAGGCCGCAAGGCCAACACACACACACACACACACCTAGGGACAATTTAGTATGACCGATTCACCTGACCTACGTGTCTTTGGACTGTGGGAGGAAACCGGAGCACCCGGAGGAAACCCACACAGACACAGGGAGAACATGCAAACCCCACACAGAGGACGACCCCCAAGGTTAGACTACCCCAGGTCTCAAACCCATGACCTTCTTGCTGTGGGACGACTGCGCTAACGCCACCATGCCGCCCTGGCCCCAATCAATCATCCGTCCATTATCTGAACCGCTTATCCTGCTCTCAGGGTCGCAGGGATGCCGGAGCCTATCCCAGCAGTCATTGGGCAGCAGGCGGGGAGACACCCTGGATAGGCTGCCAGGCCATCACACAGGGCCCACACACACACACACACACACACACACACACACGACTGATTCACCTGACCTACACGTGTTTGGACTGTGGGAGGAGACCAGAGCCTCCGGAGGAAACCCACGCAGACGCGGGGAGAACATGCAAACTCCACACAGAGGACGACCCGGGGTTACAATCCATCAGTCTTTATTTATATAGCACATTTCATACATTAAAATGCAATGCACGTTACAAGAAGTGAAAGTGCATAGATTAAAAGAAAGTAGTTATACTATATATCATAAAAGGAGAAGATGGAATAAAGACATAAATTAAAATAAAAATAAAATTGGGTTAAAGAACGTACAAAATAAACAAATTAATAAAAAACACAACTAAAGAATAATAAGATAAAAAATACTGTCCCGATTGCTGTTGCTACATTGTATGAACATTATATTCATACATCGTATGAATACAATTATATTCATACAGTGAATATGATATTCGTAATATGTTTTTATTTTTTATTTTGTTTCAATCATTTTCGTGGTTAATGTTTCTTGGTCAGCATTGGCTGTGTTAAATGTGCTTCACAAGCTTGGCTTCACAGTTACCTCAAGCAACGTACCCTGCCTCCTTATGCTTACACGTGTTGTCCACTGAGTGGCGCTCTAACGTCACTTTTCTACAGCCTGACCTCATTTTTTTCCCCAGTTTACATAGAAGCAAAAGGATTTACGACCAAAAAAAAAAATTAAATAAAAAAAATGTTGTAAAAATTTTTTAAAAATAATTTTACATTTAAAAGAAAGAAAAAAAGTATTTATGGCCACCGACAGGAAAAAAGAAAGAAAAGAAAGAAAGGTACCGGCCAAGTGAAAACTCCAGACAACTGCTTTCGTTTGAAATGTGCAGACTGCAGCTGGTACACGCGTGGTGGCCCATCTGGCGAGAGCACGAGCTCTTCTGACGCCGGGCCAGTTTGTTTCAGTTTGTTTTGTTTCATGTGGCAGAAAGAAAAGAGTCAACAAACAAAACAACTGCTCAATGCAGATTGTGCAGGTGGAGGGGGGGAGCATGTAGTACTCTCACGTAAAACTCAACCATCAATAGAAAACAATAACAAAACCAGAAGATCACACAATGTGAAGACCCAGTCCCTTCAAAGAGGCATACAAAATAAAAAGGAAGTACAAAAAAATACAACAATCAATCATAATTAATCATATTAAGACACTTTAGAATTGTTATGTATAGGCCTATTGTGTGTGTGTGTGTGTTTTTTTTTTCTTAACAAACTAAAGGTCGTACGTCAGCAACCATGCACCGTGGGGTAGCAACACATACAGGTTTCCCATCTAACCTGTCACAACACCGGTTGGTCTCACGGATTAGTCTCGCCTCTTCGGTTGAAGGTGGACTAATTAGTGTAATTATTTGCTGAGGTGAGTAGTACACAAAGCTTGTGTGCTAGTTTGGCACCCTGGGTGTGACGACGAGAATGTTCCTACACTTCCTGAAGGCATCGCACCACACTAACCTTCTGTTGTGCCCCCCCCATCCCCCCCCCCCCAAAATTTCTTCCTTTATGTCTGATCTGACAAAGTGGTGCCAGGAGAAAAACCTCTCTCTCTCTCTCAGCGTCGACAAAACCAAGGAGCTGATTGTGGACTACAGGAAGAGAGGGGGGGGGGGGGCTGGACCCCATCACCATCAACGGGACCGCTGTAGAGAGGGTCAAGAGCTTCAAGTTCCTCGGTGTCCACATGACCGAGGACCCTCACCTGGGGCGAAGACACCAGCCGTGTGGTGGAAAAAGGCACAGCAACGCCTCTTTCACCTCAGGCGACTGAAGAAGTTCGGCACGGGGCCCAGGATTCTACGGGCCTTCTTACAGAGCCACAACTGAGAGCGTCCCGACTGGATGCGTCACCGCCTGGCATGGGAACTGCCCACAACCGCAAAACGCTACAGAGGGTTGTGCAGACGGCCCGGGACACCAGTGGATGTGAGTTTCCCTCCGTCCAGGACATTACAATGGACGTTGTGTCAGTAAAGCCTGCAGGATTACCAAAGACCCCAGCCGCCCCGTCTGTGGACTGTTCCAGCTGCTACCATCAGGCAAGCGGTACCGCAGCCTCAAAGCCCGGACCAGTAGGCTCCAGAACAGCTTTTTCCACCAAGCAACCAGGCCTCTGAACAAAGAACATTGAAAGACACTAAGCCTGGTGCCGGACTGACTGGTACTGACCTGTGGTCTTCAGCGAATCATCAGTTTACACACACACACACACACACACACACACACACAGACGTAGCTTGGCATACACAAACACACACAAATATGCAAACAACTACACGCACATATGCATGTATTAAGGCTGGCCACACACACACAGCACCTTACATACACCACACACTATTTCATTATTATTACTGCTTTTTCTTGCTCTGCTTTGTTATTATTTTATCACTATTGTCGCTGCAGCGTTGAGGAGCCGAAACACAAGAATTTTACTCTCTTGTACTTTTATAATGAGACGTAACAAATAAAGAACGGTGGCGCAGGAGTTAGCGTGGTAGCCTCACGGCAAGAAGGCTCTGGGTTCGAGCCCCGGGGTAGTCCAACCCTGGGGGTCGTCCTCTGTGTGGAGTTTGCATGTCCCCCCCGTGTCTGCGTGGGTTTCCTCCAGGTGCTCCGGTTTCCTCCCACAGTCCAAAGACATGTAGGTCAGGTGAACTAAATTGCCCTTGTGGATGTGTGTGTGTGTGTGTGTGTGTGTGTGTGTGTGTGTGTGAGCCCAGTGATGGCCTGGCGGCCTGTCCAGGGTGTCTCTCAATTGCTGCCCAATGACTGCTGGGATAGGCTCCAGCATCCGTGGACCCTGAGCGCAGGATAAGCGGTTCGGTGGATGGGTGGACTCTTGAATCTTGATGACCATTGACCGACCATCTCTCTCTTTCGACCGTCTGATGCCTTCAGATCCCGTTTGTGACGCCTCCTGTTTTCCCTCGGACACAATCCCCACCCTCCTGGAGATTTATGCTATCGTTTAAAATTGCCTTTATACTGCCTGTTTTAGGCATCACTCTCATCACGTCTCTCGTCTTCTTTCTCTGTCTCTGTGCGTGAATACTGTGTCGAAGTCTGCCTCACCTCCTGTGCGCATGTCAGATCTATTCTCTCTGCAGCCCCCCCCCCCCCGCTGAGCAGAGCTGGTTCGTGGTGCAGGGTCACGCCGGCTCTTGACCTGCATCTGTTGCGTTCCTGGCGTTGCCTTGGATGGACACAGACTCACCAAAATCTGCTTTGCACTCTCTTTACAATTACATTACCTTTTAAATTGTCTGTGAATGTTCTCATTCATCCAGGTCACGGTTATCCAAAGGAGTTGAATCACGTGCAACTGGACTTGGAACTTTTAAATTCGCCAAATCTTAGGCATGTGTTCTACATTGCCTTGCTCTGTGTAATCGTTGCTATTTGTTGTGTATTTTGTGCAGTTGATCGATGTCTGTCCGTGCTGGAAAGGGGACCCTTCCTCTGTTGCTCTCCCGAAGGTTTCTCTCATATATGTGGAACCGGTTATTTTCTTGCCCGGTGCGGGATTCGATACGGCTGTACTGCGCCACAAGGCGACGCCACTAACCGCTCGGCTAAAGGGTCAGACCCGTTAGCTAGGGGCTAACGTGTCTTAGTAGTTTACAGTCGTCACCCTCCCCGGAAGCGCGCCTTGTTATTCCCGCGCTCCGAAGAGACTCCCGAGGATCTGCACACTTCCGGATCCCACCGCTGCCACCAATGTAAGCGGTTATTTTCTTGCCCGGTGCGGGATTCGATACGGGGTGTACTGCACCACAAGGCGACACCACTAACCGCTCGGCTGAAGGGTCAGACCCGTTAACTAGGGGTTAACGTGTCTTATTGGTAGGGTACATATGTTTTTCCTGATAAGGTTTTTCTTGTGGAGTTGTCCTCATCCGGGTTTAAGGTCCAAGGACAGGTGGTGTTGCGTATCGTGCAGATTGTAAAAGCCCTTCGGCCCTTCCTTGTGGAGCTGGGCTAAAACAAACAAACTCGACCTGACTCGACGTGGTCGCCTGCCTACCGTGGGTGTTTTCGTCATTAACCCCGGGCGGGCTGATTGACGCATGGCACGGCCGGTTGCGACGCCCCTCCCCTTTCCCGTCCGCACCCGGAAGTCGCCCGTCAGCCAGCGGAGCCAGGCAGCCAAAGCGGTCCCAGGGTCGGAGTTTACACGGCGGAAACACCGCGGCCGGTCTTCAGCGACGCGCTGTTTGTCGGATGTTTTTTTTTTTTACCCTCTTTTTTTCCCCTCCCTCCCCCCCCGCTGCTCCGAATCCGCTTGACGAAACTACTTTTTTTATTTATTTTTTTCTACCGGCGAGACGTCGGCTCCTTTCGTCCGCAACGGTTCGTTTTTTGAGTCAGTTGTAGCCGGGCTCGCTGGCTGAGTACCGTTACCCAGCGCAACAGTTGCCAACTTAAGCAAACTGTCGTAAAACTCGCCCAACTGTTGCTCCGAACCAAGCGAAATGGACTCCGAAACCAGCGGCTAGCGGGGAGCCGGCCGTTTTTACCCGGTCCTCGGTTACTTGTAACCGTTTTAATGTGGCTTCGGAGTCGGCGGCTGTAGGGACTGTTGAAGTCGCCCATGTATATGTTAACATATCGCCTCCGTCTGTATGAATTAGGGGTTGTTTTTTTTTTTTAAAAAGCCGCAAGTCAAGATGCCGGGGGACTCGTCGATGAGCTTCAGCTTTCTCAACAGGACGTGCAAGCTGGTCGTGCTCCTCTGTTTCCTCCACATATCGGTCACGTTGATTTTCTACGTGACGTCTCTGGACGTCCGATTCGCCTTTGTGCAACATCAGCAGTCGCGGAGGGTTTCCAGCTTTGCCAGAGCGAGTAACCTGACGTCGAGAGACGTCGTAGCCCCGAGGAGAGCCGCCACAGCCTCCTCGCCGGCGGAGGGAGGAGACACCCGGGATGAAGTGCCTGCCGCGGGCGGAGAGGAGGAGGAGAAGAAAGTGACAAATGCCAAGAAGCTGGAGCGCTGTCCCGACGCGTCGCCTCTGCTGAGTAAGCGGCTGACGTGTTCTCACTCATTGTAAAATGTACATTATGTTCCTTGTGTTGAGGGGGGGGGGGGCAAAAAGGGAAATGGCAGTGGAAAGGGGTTTTCAAAAAGAATCCCCCCCTCCCAGTAACGAGCACTCAGTACTCGGTCTGCTTGTTCTGCGGTCACATGACCAGTCGTGGTATTCATAATTCAGACAGCGTGGCTTAACAACTTGTTCTACAATGCAAATTCCCTATTTACTGCACGAGTTCTGATGTCTTCGTGCGGTGTGGGTGACGTCAGTCTCTAATGTGGCACTGGGTTCACTTGTCACACCTTTCCCAGCTAATGTTTCTTATCTATTACATGCACGTATTTGCCTTGCTTATCACTTGATATTACTCGCCGTCTAAACTAAAGCAAGTGGTTGTAATGAAAGGCAGGAATAGATATTGGGTTATACAATTGGGAGCATGCTGTACTGCTAGAGCTCACAGGCATTCATCATGAGAATAGAGGGGGATCATATTTAAGTTTCGCCCCCTGACTGTCAGAGAGCTTTACATGCAGAGATGGCTGCTGTCTTTGCCCTCCAGTTGCAGTAACTTTGAAATCTAATCGCCCACTCCTTGCTGTTTTACCAGCCTGGTGTTCAGAACAGTGCAGGGCCACCAAATGATGATGGTGGGGGGGGGGGGGGGTCTGTCATTCTTGCTAGTTCGCAAGTTCCCAGTCACAGCCAGAAGGCAACAGCATTTATTTGCTGTTTCGGGGGTTGGTTTTACAATTGTTCGATGGTGACCTCGGCTCACCTGCCGGTTCTGATGGATGACATGATGCATGTCATGACTACAGTGGTTGATGTAGTTCAGGAGAACTACTCATCACCTAAGAAGATATTTTGTGTTTGGAATTGGGAATGGCAAACACAATTTCATTGTGCTTTATGTAATCACAAAGGAAATCTTAATCTTGATAAATCCTACAGGTGGCAAAAGAAAAAGCTGTGAGGCTGGCAGCCAGTGTTTGCCAGGCATTTCTCAGGGGGAAAAAAAAACACTCCCTGAAAGTCGTCATACCTTGGGTAGGTTCCGCTAATGTAACCTTGGTCGTAAAACGATAGCTGATGTGTAGGGCTGATAAAACTTTTAGGCCAGGTCGAATGCAGTGCAACGTGACCACAGTAATTGAAGTTTACAGAGCTAACAGACGTGAGTTGGAAAGGGACAGTGGACGACGCTGACACCAGAACTTCCGATCCACCAGTTGGTCTTCCTGTGGTGCAGAGATGTTTATTATCAGTCTTGGGCTTAACTCCTCCCCATGACCTAAGATTTCATAGCAGTGTTGCTTCAGCTGGAACCCTCACTGTGGCAATCTGTGACCCCCCCCCCCCTCACACACACACACCTCCACCCCAAAAGCCCCTCGGGGCAAAGGGCAACAGTCTCTGGTGTTTAGCCTTTTCAAAGATTTGATTTTTGCTGGGTCATTAGAAGTGAATGTCGGCGTACACTGTGACCAGAGCGCCGGTTACTAGCACATGTGAGCAGGCGAGGTCAGTGTCATCTGTTGCTGGTTTGTCTGTAACTGACCAGTTTGTCCACTTATACAGTTTCCTGATAGATCTAAAGCCACCACCCCCCTCCCCCCCGAGCCTCGTGATCTAGGTTGCGTGGTTCTCTTTCAAACATCTAAAAAGTGTTTTGGTTAACAGGTGTGCGTGAGAGTCAGAGATGGAGAGAGACGATATAACAAGATTGTCACGCTGTAGTGTCCCGGAGGAAAAGGGAGAGTGTCTTGACGCACAAACACACGCATATACCTTTTAAGTGGTCTCCTGTATGTGTGTGAGAACCCACCTGTTGCATAAGGCAAGGAAAATTGATCTGTGTAGCACATTTCAGCAATAAGTAAATTCAAAGGGCTGTACATAAAACATGTATAGATAATAGATAATAAAAAGCTTTAAATGTGATTTCATAAAAGGCAGGGGCAAACAGAAAAGTCTTCAGCCTTTATTTAAAAGAACAGAGTTGCAGCAGACCTGCAGAGTTCTGGGAGTTTCAGTAAAAATATGAAAATGCAGATATACGCTGTATATAACAAATCATCACACAGATAGTTTTACTATGATTTGACGTCGACATTCTGTTTGTAAGCAGTACACACGTTTAGAGAAAAAAAGGTCGTCCTACAAGTTGGGCAGCCGTGGCCTCTGCAGGTTAGAGAACCGGGCTTGTGGCCGGAAGGTCGCCGGCTCGATCCCCGGACCCGCAGGGAAACGCGGGTGGGCGGAGTGAATGAATGGCACTGCCCCCTCCCTCAATACCCAGGGCTGACGTTCCCTTGAGCAAGGCACCTATCCCCCAAACCGACTGCTCAGTGGCCACCAGTGAAGACTGGTCGTACCGGGTGGCTCGCGGGTGTTGACTGCGTGGAATAGTGTGAATGTGCATCGGGCTGTTGCGAAAAAACAACGCACGTGCTCCGCATACTACCCTGGGTAAACAAAGGTTAAAAAGAAGTTGAAAACACAGACATGACAGACGATGAGCGCACCCATTCACCTTAAAAGACATAATACTGTGGGTCAGTAGGTCCACCTCTGTAGTCCTCCCGGCCTCCCTGTTTCCACCATAACCCTGCCTCCTGTGGTGAGACCCACTCAACTGTAGCTCCTGCTTGTCTAAACCCATTACCAACCGCAGAGCGCTGCTCTACCAGACACGCTTAGCAGTCAACCGGCCATCGTTCTCAGGTCCTATTCTCATGTATTGGAAAGGTTAAACATGGAAAGGGACTGGAGTCAGTAGGGTTGTACGATATTGTTTCGGAATCGACATCGCAGTAATACACGTGAGCAGTAGTGACATTGCATTGGATGCGACGTCAGGAAAATTGGGTCCGTCCTTCATGTTAGGCTAAAACTCTTATTACTTGATGGAAAATTGAATCTTGTAAGGTCTACTTTTTATGGCTACTCTCGAGGAAACTGTTCTAGCACATCTGACAAATTATGTAATTTAGTCTGATTTAATGGAGAATTGCCATATTTCCCCCTCTGAGAACATCCTAATCATTGCTAAGAGGAAATTCTTTTGCATGAAAATAGAAAATAAAAAATTATAACTGCTGGGATAGGCTGCAGCATCCCGCAACTCTACTCAGGATAAGCGGCTTAGATGATGAATGGATGGATATTAAAAATATTACATATATTAAAAATGTTTGAAATATTATCAAATGTTAAAAATATTAAAAATAACAAATCTTTTACATAAGCTTTATGTATAGCAGGTGAAAATATGGCACTTCTTTTTATTTCTTATTTAATATTGCAATATATAACACAAAACCCCCTCAAAAATATCTCAGTGTGGATATTTTTTTTCAACATTGTTCAGCCTTATGATGAATTCTGGGACACAGCAGGCAAATGTGTTTGGTGAGCTTTAGTGTGCGTTCACTGCTGTGCTCATCACCCATAACCCAGGTGTACCAGATGACAAGCTGGTGCGCCGAGAGTAGTGTGGGTGAAAACACAACCGAGAGAGTGTGGCTTTGGCTTTAGCGCCCGATTGGTGGTACGGGATGTCACGGGGCATTAGTGGTCACTGAACAGGTTCCATAGCTGCCTTTGATTTGATAAACCGTTAACTCAATCTCTTTTGTATGGCTGCTGCCTTGCGCTTGTGACTAGTGAGATTGATGGTACACTTGTGATGTTTTATGGCTATTTGAAACCTATTGGCTTATCATTTCCAGCACATGACTGGCTCCTGCATTTCCTGATACGCTCTGATGTCATCACCTCTCTCTCTGTCCAATTCAAGTAACCGCTCCCTCGAAAGGAAGGGGTTTTTACTGTTCCCGCTACTACTTACTGTTTTATTGTCCTTGATCCTTTGGTGGGAGTATCAGGCTGATAAATGGTGGACTTGTGGAATCCCACACGCCCATACCGAGAGTGAATCTTGTACATTACCGTCTCTCCCTCATCTTTTCTCTCACTTTTTCTTTGTTCTTCTCCCCTCCCACGTGCAGAGTTTCTTTAATCTTTATCCATTTATTTTTTAAATCTATGAATATATGCTTCCTGGACCCTGTCGAGATCATCTCCGTAGTTATTTTATCTCCAGTTTAAAGACTAAGGCAGCATAGTATTGAGTAAAGGAGGAGCCATTTTCAAGCCAGTATGGTGGCGTTCATCTGCTTGAACACATCTTTGAGAAAGACACTGTATTGTCCATCATTTCCACTGAGTTTAGGGCTTCTGCTCTGTTTTTCCCTGACCCCTGACCTCTGGGGTCGGGGGTGCAAGAGAAACAAGAATTTCGTTATACAGAGCTAAATAATAATAATGTGTTCTGCTCTTTCCTTCCGGTTTCCTTCCTGGTCCCAGTCGGCCCCCTGCGGGTAGAGTTCAGTTCCCCGGTCCCCAGCCTGGAACTGACCAGGAAGGAGAACCTCAACGTGCAGCCCGGTGGCCGGTACCAACCCAAAGACTGTATTGCCCTGCAGAAGGTGGCTCTTATCATCCCCTTTAGGAACCGTGACGAGCACCTGAAATACTGGCTGTACTATCTCCACCCCATCCTGCAGCGCCAGCAGCTAGACTACGGAGTCTATGTTATCAATCAGGTATGATATAATCCAACTAAACCTAGTTATGATAACTTTATATTTATTTATGTGTTGTTGATCACGATAGTGAGAATTTTAGAAGTAGCATAACAGTTTTCATTATTGGTTTTTAAAGCATCTAATGATACCAGGGGTGATAATGAAATCATAATAGAATCTTGCTTCTATTATCTTTTGTTTCTATACAAAGTTTCACATTTCAGATGAATGCAGCACAAAGTGCTCTTCACAACATAGCTACATGATGTGTATCAACGAGATGTTGTGACTGCATTTGTAAGGTCTGAAAGTTGGCTTAAAGCTCAGTAGGTTTCACATAACCAACAAGGTACACACAAATTGATGGACAATGCCTTTGTCAAAGTGAATTTGCTCAGCGTGGGAGGGAGGGTCTGTGATGTCATAATCTGGTGTGTCACAAAGCAGATGATTCCAGAGAAGAGGAGGTGACTCAAACCTCTCGTTAGTCGATGCACAAACTGACCAACAGCAAATATACTCATGAAAAGAAACTATAGGTCTTTCTGTTTTGGTAGAAGTAGAATAGTATGTGGCAACCAGATGCCAACACCCAAGTGGGTGTTGTGTTGAAAGTTTGACACTGAAATCTTTTTCTCTCTTTTTTTTTTTTACTGACATCTTTGTGCTCAGAGCTGTTTTGTCATTGAGTTTGACCTGAGTGTTTGCTTATTGTGTCACCCTTCAGGGACAGCACCTTTATTTATTCAAGTATTACTGTCAATAACGATGCCTTAATGTAGACATTTGTTGAACGTGCTCTGCCTGATGCCATGACGCATGGTTTGTTGGCTAAGTCTGCGCCTCTGGAATAAAACTTGCCCACTGAAAAAGGCTTTATCACTGACCCAGCAACACAAATACAAATATCTCCAACTTTAGTACTGCCATCAACTAATCTAACCTTAACACCACCATCCCCACTAACACAGCTGAAGTTAAACAACTACCAGTTTCTACTTCATTACTACTACTGCTGCTGCTACTACTACCGCCACTAAAATCAGAATCATCTCCTTGCACTTCTCCTTTGTGGTTTTTCTTCAAATTGTTTTTTTTGGTGCAAGGTTTCGTCTGAAGCCAAGCTGTCATAGATGCTTCGTCCAGGCTCCACTAGAGCTTTATAACTTTTCTCCCAGCCAGAGTAGGTCTGGACATATTTAAAAGAGTCTGTCTGCCTGCGTACCTTTGTATTACCCCTCATTGAGTGATATTAACTTAATAAGAAAAAAAAAACAAAAACAGCAGCAGCATATATCATGACATTTTCAGGAAAGGCGAGCAATGGTCCCTACATGAACTGATGAAATTTTGGAGGTAATTGGGTTAAAGTCACGAGAAAGGTCAAAACCTCTTTTCAGCCATAATGTTGTCAAAAAAAATTCCATTTCAAATTGACTGCAAAATGTTTGACTTTTTATTTCAAAGATATTTTCCAGTCCATTGCTCTGGTGAGAAATGCATTGTTTTGGAGATTGGTAGTGGTCAAGGGTCAAGGGATGTGAAGTTTTTTGTGCCCTTTATGACTTTTTACCATTCTGAAATGGAAAAAAATCTCTCATTTCTCGTTTAAATGTTGAAAGAGATTTGGCCACTGTCCTGGTATGGAGGTTTACCTAGAAGATGAGAGAGGAGAGTTGTACAGCAAGGCAGAGGCGGACAAGAAGCTACTTGCCTTTTCACGTTGTAAAACAGCTGCTAGTTGTGCTCACTGTAACATGTGGACCAAAGAGAAATGGAAGTCCCTGTTCAACCTTGGTCTTGAGTCCACTGATTGGATTTGTGCAATACATTTTACATGAAATAATATGTTAATAGTTCCCTTTATCCAAAATTCCTCATAAAATGTTAAGTAAGTACATATATAAAGTTCCTGCAAACCCCTTACCCCAGTAGTGTTGTGCACTGCTATATACAACCAATACTAATTGCCCCACTGTGATATGTGCTCCAGACAATGGAAGTAATCATACTCCCATTTAGTTGGCCATGCTGCTGACATGCACTCACTGGCCACTTTATTAGGTACACCTTGCTAGTACCGGGTTGGACCCCCTTTTGCCTTCAGAACTGCCTTAATACTTCATGGCATAGATTCAACAAGGTACTGGAACATTCCTCAGAGAGTTTGGTCCATATTGACATGATAGCATCACGCAGTTGCTTCAGATTTGTCGGCTGCACATCCATGATGCGAATCTCTCGGTCCACTACATCCCAAAGGTGCTCTATTGGATTGAGATCTGGTGACTGTGGAGGCCATTTGAGTACAGTGAACTCATTGTCATGTTCAAGAAACCAGTCTGAGATGATTCGAGCTTTATGACATGGCGCTTTATCCTGCTGGAAGTAGCCATCAGAGGATGGGAACACTGTGGTCATAAAGGGATGGACATGGTCAGAAACAATACTCAGGTAGGCTGTGGCGTTGACACGATGCTCAATTGGTACTAAGGGGCCCAAAGTGTGCCAAGAAAATATCCCCCACACCATTACACCACCACCACCAGCCTGAACCGTTGATACAAGGCAGGATGGATCCATGCTTTCATGTTGTTGACGTCAAATTCTGACCCTACCATCCGAAAGTCGCAGCAGAAATCGAGACTCATCAGACCAGGCAACGTTTTTCCAATCTTCTATTGTCCAATTTTGGTGAGCCTGTGCGAATTGTAGCCTCAGTTTCCTGTTCTTAGCTGACAGGAGTGGCACCCGGTGTGGTCTTCTGCTGCTGTAGCCCATCTGCCTCAAGGTTCGACGTGTTGTGCGTTCAGAGATGCTCTTCTGCATACCTCGGTTGTAATGAGTGGTTATTTGAGTTACTGTTGCCTTTCTATCAGCTCGAACCAGTCTGGCCATTCTCCTTTGACCTCTGGCATCAACAAGGCATTTTCGCCCACAGAACTGCCACTCACTGGATATTTTCTCTTTTTCGGACCATTCTCTGTAAACCCTAGAGATGGTTGTGCGTGAAAATCCCAGTAGATCAGCAGTTTCTGAAATACTCAGGCCAGCCCGTCTGGCACCAACAACCATGCCACGTTCAAAGTCACTTAAATCACCTTTCTTCCCCATTCTGATGCTCAGTTTGAACTGCAGCAGATCGTCTTGACCATGTCTACATGCCTAAATGCATTGAGTTGCTGCCATGTGATTGGCTGATTAGAAATTTGCGTTAACGAGCAGTTGGACAGGTGTGCCTAATAAAGTGGCCGGTGAGTGTATATGAGAGGATGGAGTTTACGTGCTAGTGTTATTTTTTTTTTTCTATTTAGTCTTAATCTTATTTATAGTCTTAGTCCTGTGTCCTTTGTAGTTTTTACCATATTTAGTCAACCTCACCCCGTTTTTGTTAAGTCAAGTTTTAGTCGACTAAAAGTCTGGTCATTTTAGTCTTATTTTAGTCAAAGAAAACCGTAACTATTTCAGTATCGTTTTAGTCAATAAAAACGGTTGACATCTTTTTTTTAGCCATCAGAATGTATATTGAACATTTCAGTCAATCTAGTCTAGCCAAAACCAATACATATATATATATATATATATATATATATATATATATATATATATATATTTTTATTTTTTTTTTTTTTTTTGGGTCATTTAAGTCACCTACAAAGCCCAATTCCAATGAAGTTGGGACGTTGTGTAAAACGTAAATAAAAACAGAATACAATGATTTGCAAATCCTTTTCGACCTATATTCAATTGAATACACTACAAAGACAAGATATTTAATGTTCAAACTGATAAACTTTATTGTTTTTTACAAATATTCACTCATTTTGAATTTGATGCCTGCAACACATTCCAAAAAAGCTGGGGCAGGGGCATGTTCACCACTGTGTTACATCACCTTTCCTTTTAACAACACTCAATAAGCGTTTGGGAACTGAGGACACTAATTGTTGAAGCTTTGTAGGTGGAATTCTTTCCCATTCTTGCTTGATGTACGACTTCAGTTGCTCAACAGTCCGGGGTCTCCGTTGTCGTATTTTGCACTTCATAATGCGCCACACATTTTCAGTGGGAGACAGGTCTGGACTGCAGGCAGGCCAGTCTAGTACCTGCACTCTTTTACTACGAAGCCACGCTGTTGCAACACGTGCAGAATGTGGCTTGGCTTGTCTTGCTGAAATAAGCTGGGACGTCCCTGAAATGGCAGCATATGTTGCTCCAAAACCTGTATGTACCTTTCAGCATTAATCGTGCCTTCACAGATGTGTAAGTTATCCATGCTGTGGGCACTAACACACCCCCATACCATCACAGATGCTGGCTTTTGGACTTGACGCTGATAACAATCTGCATGGTCCTTTTCCTTTTTATGTGCAGAGATTTCTCCGGATTCTCCGAATCTTTTGATGATACTATGGACTGTAGATGATGAAATCCCTAGATTCCCTGCAATTGTACGTTGAGAAACGTTGTTCTTAAACTGTTGGACTATTTGCTCATGCAGTTGTTCACAAAGTGGTGAACCTCGCCCCATCCTTGCTTGTGAACGACTGAGCTTTTCGGGGATGCTCCTTTTATACCCAATCGTGACACTCACCTGTTTCCAATTAACCTGTTCACCTGTGGAATGTTCCAAACAGGTGTTTTTTGAGCATTCCTCAACTTTCCCAGTCTTTTGTTGCCCCTGTCCCAGCTTCTTTGCAACGTGTTGCAGGCATCAAATTCAAAATGAGTAAATATTTGCAAAAAACAATAAAGTTTATCAATATCTTCTCTTTGTAGTGTATTCATTGAATATAGGTCGAAAAGGATTTGCAAATCATTGTATTCTGTTTTTATTCGCATTTTACACAACGTCCCAACTTCACTGGAATTGGGGTTTGTATTTCACGTAAGATTTTATCTTATCATTAGCCAATTAAAAACACAGGCTATAAAACACAGCCTGCATAATGTAACACCACGCCTTACTAGCTGGTTTAATGTTTAAAAACAACAACGAACGTTACGACCAAGACGTTTACCTACCTCGATTTGTTTGTGGTGAAATATGCTACACTAAATAAACTGGACGGTTAAAACAACACTAATGGCAATTTAAAATTTTAGCTCCACTTTAGAGTTTTAGCTAGCTAGCTTACTTTGTTGTACTTTGCCCCCCCCCCCCCCTAATGGGAGCAGCCAAAAGTAATGTAGTAGAAGTAGCTCTGCCGAAAAGTTTTAGCTAGCTAGCTTACTTCATTGTATTTTCCATCCATCCAGTATCCGAACTGCTTATCCTGCTCTCAAGGTCGCGGGGATGCTGGAGCCTATCCCAGCAGTCATTGGGCGGCAGGTGGGGAGACACCCTGGGCAGGCCGCCAGGCCATCACGCAGGGCTGACATATACACACACACACACACACACACACATATTCATACCTAGGGACAATCTAGTATGGCCGATTCACCTGACCTACATGTCTTTAGACTGTGGGAGGAAACCGGAGCACCTGGAGGAAACCCACGCAGACATGGGGATAACATGCAAACTCCACACAGAGGACGACCCGGGATGACCCCCAAAGTTGGACTATCCCCGGGCTCGAACCCAGAACCTTCTTGCTGTGAGGCGACCATGCTAACCACTGCGCCACCGTGCCGCCCACACCTGCCGTGTCGTTGTATTTTATCTCACGTTATTATTGATGCCTCATTCGTCTGTCTCATGAAAGCGGCGCCAGACCTGGTAGCATCAGCACAGAGGGTTCGTTTGTTTTAAAACCAGCGTAGTAGGAGTAACTGGTGGTTTGTTGGGCGCTCATTGTTAACACTAACAGCTGTCTCTGTGTCTCGTACAGGGATACAATGTTCAAACGGAAATCAAAAGGCGTACAAAAAGGCGCTATAGCAGAAACTGGGGCAGGAAGCCAGTCTGAGCTACTAACACCTGGAAAGGGACTGAAAGTAAATTTAGAAAAAAGGGAAAAAAACATCGATAATATTTTGTCTCTTCTTTTTTTGTCAACGAAAATATAGTGATTTTGGTAAAGTTTTTATTTGTTAAAATACATTTTTGTCTCGTCTTTTTTCGTCGACAATATTGCACGTTGACAGTCAGTGTTTAATAACGCCAGCACCGCCTCGTCGTCGTCACGTCATTGTCACGTCTTAGTCATGGAAAAAAAAAGCTTGTTGACGAACATATTTAGTCATAGTTTTTTGTTAATTAAATTAACACCAGTTTATACAAAATTTCCAACACGAAACAGGGATGTTTCATCTGCGTCTTTCTCAAACGACTATGACGAGATTCCAATGAGTAGATTTAAGTAGAATCTTTCAGAGTTTGGGTTCTGAATGGAAATGTATCTAAAATAAAACATTTTTAAAAGCGTTTATATTTGTGCTGTTTTAGTGCTTAATACTGAATTTTGGTCTTGATCCTCCCCTGAAAAGTCGTGACAGGCACAGGTGGAGCCTGAGGACTTTGGGGACGGCCGGGCCGAGTGCTGTAAAAACTGTACTCGCCCAGATAATTTAGTTAATGCAATTTTCAAGTTTAAATGCCAAAAATCTCCCCACATAGCTAACACTCACTTTTTTTCCATCATAATTTGTTGCTGGAAGAGTTCTTCAGTGTTGGAGGAATATTTGCTTAAAAC
Source organism: Lampris incognitus (assembly GCF_029633865.1). NCBI lineage: Eukaryota > Metazoa > Chordata > Actinopteri > Lampriformes > Lampridae > Lampris > Lampris incognitus. The sequence continues at coordinate 10,824,568 of NC_079211.1, forward strand.
CTATACAGAGGTTGTCGCCTCTGTTTACATGGGTCCTTGCTTAATGGTAACTGTATTTTATCCATGTGCTGTGCAAGACCTGCCAATAAGCGCATCGATTAATTGGTCAGGGAGTGTTGATTGGTTGACTGATTGCGTTTGATATGGTGATTGATTTTGTGTTGACAGCCAATAAATATATTATGCACTTTTTTTCCTTTCTTTTTTTTTTTGCTCCTTTTTGTATGGCAGTAGATTTATCACCAACTAGATAGGTTAGTGCTTTCTTTCCAGAGCTCGCACCTCTAAACCTTGAGCCAGCGGGCAAGCTTTATTTCTAGCCTTGCTGGCCGGTTTCAGGACAAGAATGGTTGTGGTGATGTGTATCACTTACTCTGTTGATAATATAGTCTAGAAGCAGTCCTCAGAATTCATTAACAAGCATGGTGAGGAATACAGTGCATCCGGAAAGTATTCACGACAATGACCCTAAGCACACAGCCAAGACAACGAAGGAGTGGCTTCGGGACAAGTCTGTGAATGTCCTTGAGTGGCCCAGCCAGAGCCCAGACTTGAACCCCATTGAACATCTCTGGAAAGACCTGAAAATAGCTGTGCAGCGACGCTCCCCATCTAACCTTACAGGAATGAGAGGATCTGCAGAGAAGTATGGGAGAAATACCCCAAATATAGGTGTGCCAAGCTTGTAGCTTCATACACAAGAAGACTTGAGGCTGTAATCGCTGCCAAGGGTGCCTCAACCAAGTACTGAGTAAAGGGTGTGAATACTTATGTACATGCAATATTTCAGTTTTTTATTTTTAATAAATTTGCAAAGATTTCTACAAAACCTTTTTCACTTTGTCATTATGGGGTATTGTGTGTAGATTGATGAGGAAAAAAAAGGAATTCAATCCATTTTGGAATAAGGCTGTAACATAACAAAATGTGGGGAAAGTGAAGGGGTGTGAATACTTTACGGATGCACTGTACCTGCCTCAAATTATGAAGTTTTGTGTCTGTTGCAATACCGCAAGACAGAATTTTCCCTTTTGCAACTGTTATTGTGCTTTGTTATTACACAGCTCAGGGAGAAAAGATGAGAGATTAACAACAAAGAAAATGCATGAAATGACTTGTTCTGTCTCTGCTCTGATCCTCTACCAGGTCCAGATCCTATCCCCTGATTGACAGTTAATTCTTGTGTGTTCGATTGCTGTCGATACTCACTCTTTTTTTCCTCTCTTTTGTGTCCTTCCTTGTCCTTCCTTTCCTCCCTTGTTATTTTTTGATTTCTTCCTTACCCTGCTTCCCTTGCTCATACTGCCATCCCCTTGCATGTCAGGCATTTCTGGCCAATGGCTGTGATCGCTGGAGGAGGTGAGATCCACCACTTGCTTGCTCTTGGCCAATAGCGGGACCCGTTGGCCCAGGGGTCTACTGGTAATATGGGCTTGTTTCTTTTCTCTCTCTCTTTCTACTTCTCTTTCAGGGCTTAGATGCAGAACTTTGACCATCATCATGCAGGTCCAGACAAGATGGCTCACAAACTCATATTTACAGTGCTTCTACATATTTCCTATGCATCCAGCAACACATTTTTCTATGCATCCAGCAAATTCTTGTGAGACAGGGGAAAAAAAATCGTTGGGTGTGAGTTCTTCGTGTGGTCGAAAGTATGATTCTTCATTCAATTTAACATTCTCTCTACGCGTTCCACATTCTCTCTGCACAGATTTTTCAGTGATATTAATGGAAGAGATGACACAGTCTACCATAGCCAATGAAAGAAATATACCCTGACAGACAGTGGCCTTGCTGGTCTGCTGCATGTCTGTAAAGTTGCTCGTGGTGGGTTAACACCCTTGCTGCCTTGAGGTCTAGGCCTAATCCAAGCTGGACTCCTGCGTGCCGCTTCCCTCTTGGTTTTCCTACTGTCTCAATAGAAAACATATACTGAGGGGGTCTGACTGCCCTATCAGGATGACGTGCACTGACAGGGGTGACGGCACCTGTAGTACACCTAAAATAAAGCCTACAGTGGCTTCTACTTGTTTTTTTGTCCCCCCCCCCCAAATAACTCAGGGTTCATATTCACAGTAGGCCGAACTCGATACGAAAGAACGTTGACTACACGTGTGCGTTGCCTAGCAGCGTCTTTATCTGCTACTTCCTGTTTCCTGTAAGAAGCCAACCACCTGGCATGGAAACCTGGAAAGCCACTGTTGGCATATATTTAATCTGCATTAGCTTGACTAAAGTCCCCTGAGGCTTTTGTTCCTGTGCTCTATAAAATAAAACGCATCACTTTCAATAAGATGCTTTATGTAATGTTTGCAGTGATGTAATGTACAAGTGAAAACTTTCCAGTTAGCTGTTGTGTAATCAGTAGTTCTTGGGTGTGGTTCAGGATCATATCTCTTTAATGGGAAAAAAATTGTACAGTTTTGGGTCATATAGTACTATCAAACAAAGAGCCTTTTCACTTAAAACAAGCAGATAAAACCGGTGCAAGGTGAGCTGTTGTTGAGCCCATTATGTCTGGCTGAAAGACACAGAACACTGCAGTGAGTCATCCCATGTCCCTTAAGGTGGATTCCCCCTGTTATTCATTCACACGAGGCTGAAACAGGAAACAGATAGAGGAGAGGAAACAAACCAGGCATTGAAAAACGAGCCCCGACTTTCTCAAGGCCAGAGGGGCTCTTCTGATCTCCGAAGGGCGAATAATTTTTACTCTGCACGCAAACTCTTGGAAGGCCCGACGATGCATTTTTTCCTTGCCGAGTAAAGGAAAATATCGGGAGAAATATCTTTTCCTTTCTTTGGGGCTATGGATGTGTTCTGTCTGAGCTTTCCTTTTCCTTCAGGGTTGCAGAATGGGTGCAGTACAGCAGCCCTCTACTTGCCTGTGAGTGTTGTTGTGTGCTTTGAGTCTTCAGTCACTCATCCCTACTAAAAAGCATACTCTCTGAACCCAAACCTATCAGCAAAGGCTAACAGCCTCAGTAAAAACCAGGTTCCTTAAATCTCTAAAGCCAGATCACATTCTCCCTCATGCACTTCGTATCGTCTGTCATCACTATGATCTGGGCAAAACATCGAGCCCTCTCTTCATTTCCCTGATAAACTGGATTCTTTATTTTTTCCTTATTTAGCATGGTAATTAACGCACCAGGAAGCTTAGAAATACCTGAAGTTAATTCTCAGATAAACCCGCGTTGCCCTGGAATCCTTTGCTTGAGTCGATAATAACAGGATGTCTTCCCTCTCCAGAACCTGGACTGCCACTCGGAGAGGCCCTTTTGGATTTGAAGTGGTTTAAAGCTTTACTTGGACAGCATTTATAAAAACCTGCGGCCCACTTTTAGGCTGTGCCTCAGCCTGTTACATGGAGCTTCCATGTTTGAGTCCAGAGAAAACAACAGCATAGAGAATTTTTAAAAGCTTCACTAGACTGTCTTAAGTAATCAGGTTTTTTTTCTCCGAAAACTACAGCATCCTCCTACTGAAATGCCAAACTCATTCTGAATGTATTCAATAGACTACATCATTTACTTAATTTAAAATAAATGTATGAAATAACTACTTGGAGCGTGAAAAATACAGCATGGAGAAAAGTACTTGCCCTTAAAATAATGCTAAGATGCACATTTCCCCCCTTTAAACTCCCTCCTGCAAAAGAAGGTGCAGTCAGTTTTTGTACTGAAGTTCTGTCTATCAAACCTGCCTCACCACTTCTTTTTTTTTTGATGGCACATTGATGTATTTGCTCAGTCTGAAGAGTATTGCCTGAGGTTTTGAGCAGCGGTAATAAGTTTAGTTTGCATTAGTTTATGTCATTAAACAACAAATGAGGGCTTAAATCAGAGTTGTGACGGGCCACCAAAGTTGAGCCCACCATACTTTCCATGTACAAAAGCCTCTCCAGAAGCCCGTGTGAATGAGGGTCAAACGTAGCTGATCTGTGTTTTCTTTTTGCTGTTGTTTTTTTTTTTTTAAATCTCTGGAGAAGGACGGGAGCGAGACGTTCAACCGAGCCAAGCTGCTAAACGTGGGCTACATGGAAGCTCTGAAGGAGTACGACTACAACTGCTTCATCTTCAGTGACGTGGACCTCATCCCCATGGATGACCGCAACATCTACAAGTGTTTCAGCCAGCCCCGCCACCTCTCCGTGTCCATGGACAAGTTCGGCTTCAAGTAAGGCGACGGCTTGGCAGCATCGCCTCTCTCTTTGTCTTGCTCTTTTTTTTCCCCCCTCTTCATTCTCTCTTGTGATGGTTGAAAGCATTAGAGTGTGTTGCCCTTACAGTGAGCTTATCACAGATGGAGGAAAGGCTCTTTATTACAATCTCGGCCATGTGACACAGATTCCATGGCATCCAATAGGACTAGGATTCTTTTAGTTTGGCTGAAAGCTTTTATTTACCTAGTTGGTTGTTCTATTTAATCTTCCTTTAATTGGACTAATGTTCCATTTTCAAGGGAAAGCATCCTAAGAATTCAGCATCATTACATTAGAAACACAAAAGCTCCAACACATAATTTTTTGTTGTTGATTTTTTCCCCCCCTTTTCTCCCCATTTGTCAGTTGTACCCATCCAAATACCCCACTCTTCCATGCCATCCCGGTTGCTGCTGCACCTCCCCTGCCTATCCGGGGAGGGCTGCAGACTACCACATGCCTCCGATACATGTGGAGTCGCCAGCCACTTCTTTTCACCTGACAGTAAAGGTGGTAAAGTTTTCTAGGCCACCATGATTTTATTCACCAGTCTAAATACTTATGCCCCCCCCCCCTTCTCCCCAATTGTACTTTGGCGAATTACCCCAGTCTTCCAAGCCGTCTCGGTCGCTGCTCCACCCCTTCTGCCGATCCGGGGAGGGCTGCAGACTACCACATGCCTCCTCCGATACATGTGGAGTCGCCAGCCGCTTCTTTTCACCTGACAGTGAGGAGTTTCGCTGGGGGGGGACGTAGCGCATGGGAGGATCACGCTATTCCCCCCCAGTTCCCCCTCCCCCCCCGAACAGGTGCCCCGATCAACCAGAGGAGGCGCTAATGCAGCGACCAGGACACATCCCCACATCCGGCTTCCCACCCACAGACATGGCCGATTGCGTCTGTAGGGACGCCCGACCAAGCCGGAGGTAACATGGGGACCTGAACCGGCCATCCCCATGTTGGTAGCCAACGGAATAGACCGCCATGCCACCCGGACACCCCTCCAATACATAAAATTATAAAAAAATCACCAAGGCCATGAAAAAAATCCAATGCTTTGGAAAAGCATTGGCTTTTGGACAAGCATTGGGTGGAAAAAAAAATCCAATATTGTCCAAAGACAACTTTCAGTAATGTACATCGAACGTACTCCAATAGGAATCCCAGTGAAGTAAGAACAAAGTTCAAATTTCATGGTTACTCAGAGGCACTAGTCCAGTAACACACCAGCAGGATCAGAGTCACCCACAGACACAGTTAGTCAAACACTGATTATACAAATATGCGAAGTAAGGACACACAGGCACTCATACTACGCTACGGACCAATCTATTGTGGTATTCTGTGGACGGACTTTGTGAATACACTGCATCTGTCAAAATATGTATTTTATTACCAAAATTGGCTTGTCAGCAGCTGCATTGTGTTAAACCTTGCAGAACAAAAGACCTATGTAGAAATGAAATGTTCTACCGACAACAATCTTAAGTTTTATGGGGCCATAATAAATATTCCAAAATCTTCTAGTGGGACTTTTCTCTCTGCTTCTGTTTCTGTACTCAAAGAATGAGCACATCTGCTCATGGTTTGTGTCAGATTGATCTTTTTAGTCCAAGGGGAGTTTCGGATTCCACCATCATCTACCACATTGACATGCATGCAGAGAGCATTGCTGACTAGGTACTGTGGTATTTTGAGTAGTGCCATTGTCCCCATACACTTAAGGCTGGGTTTTGAGGAGAGATTACCTTGAGTTAAAGGCCTGGAAGCTGAAAGGACTGTACCTGTTAACCTGATATGATCCTTAACGACTGGGGCAGCCATGTTTGTAACAGTTTTGATTTTTTCTTTCTTTTTTTTTTCTTCCCCTTTTTCTCCCCAATTGTATCCGGCTAATTACCCCACTCTTCCAAGCTGTCCCGGTCTCTGCTCCACCCCCACTGCCGATCTGGGGAGGGCTGCAGACTACCACATGCCTCCCCCGATACATGTGGAGTTGCCAGCTGTTTCTTTTCACCTGACAGTGAGGAGTTTCACCAGGGGGATGTAGCACGTGGGACGATCACGCTATTCCCCCCCAGTTCCCCCTCCCCTCTGAACAGGCGCCCCGACCGACCAGAGGAGGCGCCAGTGCAGTGACCAGGACACATACCCACTTCCGGCTTCCCACCCACAGACACGGCCAATTGTGTCTGTAGGGATGCCTGAACAATTGATTTTTTTTTTTTTTGTTCCTGAATAAAGTCTATATGCATAACAGACTAATAACTTAAGTGGAAAACTAACCACTGGTTAACTTGTATGAAAACTGACATTTTCATACAAATTATTTACTACTATCAAAAATTCCTCTCTCGGGTGCAATATACAATATTCTAGTAATGGTGCACCACTAGTAGAATGAAAGACAAAGACCTCCTTGAGCTGAATGAGAGCAGCTGAAATGAGAGTCCTCCGTAGTGTGTCTCGGCTCAGCCTTAGAGATAGGTTGAGGAGCTCAGACATCCGGAGGGAGCTTGGAGTAGAGCCGCTGCTCCTTCGCGTCGAAAGGAGCCAGTTGAGGTGGTTCGGGCATCTGATTAGGATGCCCCCTGGGCGCCTTCCTTTGGAGGTTTTCCGGGCACGTTCAACTGGGAGGGGGCCCCGGAGTAGACCCAGAACTCACTGGAGGGGGACTACATGTCCGATTTGGCCTGGGAACACCTTGGGATCCCCCAGGAGGAGCTCGAGGGCGTTGCTGGGGTGAGGGACATTGGAGTGCCCTACTTATCTTGCTGCTACCGCGACTCGACCCCGGAGAAGCGGCTGATGATGAGATGAGATAAGAGATGAGCTGAATGAGGTTTTTTTTTAATTATTTGCTGAGATTAAACAGCAATCAAGGAAAGCTAGCACAGAATCCTTAGCATTGTTGTCAATGCACTGGTAGCTCAGTGGCTCTGTCGTTAAAAGAACAAAGTTAGAAAGCACTGCTAGCTTGAAAGTTCTGCACAAGCTAGGTATCATATAGGGGGGTTTGCAAACACAGTGCTGTAAAAGGCTGCAAGCAAAAATGGCATTTAAAATGTCTCATCATTAATTTGATTTTGAATGAAACTTTCAGAATCATCCTTATTTGGCCATGTATGTTTACACATACACGGAATTTGACTCTGGTTTAGTGGATCTCAATCTACTTACACAGAATAACAACACAACAATCTTCAGGATATATACAAAGCATGACTTTATACAGGTGATTCAGGAAGGCAATAGTGCAATGGTGCAGAGTGCAAAGATGCTGGAATAAATATGTTAGCAGGCAGGTGGACATGACAGAATATGTATGTATATGCACAATATACAGTATATACTGCATGCTTAGATTTATTATGACAATGTTAAGTGTTCATCAGAGTGATGGCTTGCAGAAAGAAACTTTTTATATTTTGTTGTTTTGGGGTACAGTGCTCTGTAGCGCCTACCAGAGGTGAGGAGGTGGAACAGGTTGTGACCAGGGTGTGATGGGTCTGCAGTGATGTTGCCTGCCCATTTCCTGACTCTGGAGACGTATAAGTCCTGAATGGAGGGCATGTTGGCACCAGTGATTTTCTCTGCAGACCTAACTGTCCATTGTAGTCTGTCCCTGTCCTGTTTGGTGGCCGATCCAAACCAGACAGTGATGGATGCACAGGGGACAGACTGGATTATTGCAATGTAGAACTGAATCAGCAGTTCCTGGGGTGGGCTGAACTTCCTGAGCTGGTGGAGAAAGTACATCCTCTGCTGGGCCTTTTTGATAATTGTGTGTATTGGATGCCCACCTTAGGTCCTGGGAGATTGTGGATCTCAGAAACCTGAAGGTTTCCACAGCAGACACATTGCTGTTGAGTATAGTGTGGGGGGGCTGCGTTAGGGGTCTCCTCCTGAAGTCCACTGTCATCTCCACTGTTTTGAGAGCATGTTCAGCTCCAGGTTGTTATGGCCGCACCAGAGGGCCAGCTGATCAACCTCCTGTCTGTATGCAGACTCGTCACCATCCTGGATGAGGCCGATGATGGTTGTTTCATTGTCATTTCATCTATACCTTTGGTACGGTAGCACTCTCTGAAGGTTCCCAATGGACTCTCTGAGCCCAGTATGACAGGATGCAGTGCACTTTCAGCTAATAGTGAAATAACTAAGTGAAACAATAAGGTCCTGGTTTCGAACCCCGGGGTTGTCTAACCTTGGGGGTCATCCCAGGTCGTCCTCTGTGCGGAGTTTGCATGTTCTCTCGGTGTCTGCGGTGTGTTTCCTTTGGGTAATCCGGTTTCCTCCCACCATCAAAAAAGACATGCATGTTAGGGTTTATACTCCTGTCTGTGCCCCCTGACCAAGGCAATAGGAAAAGATCTGGAGTTGGTCCTCGGGCGCTGAACGGCGGATGCCCACTCCTCCTAGCTACACAGCTAGGATGGGTTGAATGCAGAGCTGAATTTCCCCAAGAGGGATCAATAAAGTATATCAGATCAAATCAAACTGGCTTTGCTCACCTGAATTTAAACAGTAGAGGTTCACTGCTTTGACCAGCGGTGTGAGCTCACACTGAAACGTACGGTACTACAGTTTAGGTATACTGTAAGAGGGCTGCAAAAATATGAAGCACTATACATTAAAATAAAAAAAAAGTTGAAAATCTATTTAGTTTACCTTTTCAATACCGGTAGGGGGTTTGGGGAAGTCTGTGAACATTTGCTGCCAATGTAAAGATTTATGGTTAAAAAGGGAGAGAAGACTTATTTAGAGAGCAGTCTTGTCAGTTATGTACTTCTCGCCGAGTACAGTTATGAGAGTACAGTCATGATTTGTGGAAAGGGTTTTTGCTAAAATGGTCTACAGCGTGAAGAAGTATGTAGGACAATTGTAGAGGCTTGTCCTGCAAAGCTGACCGACCTGCGTTTCCCCTCAGGGACACCAAAAAAAAAAAAGAAGAAGAAGAAAGGAAGGACTGCTGTGATTTACAGCCGGCCTCTCGGCGAGCGGCCCTGGGATTGGATGGCGTCTCGGTCATGTCTCGGTTGACCAGCGTGTGTTTGCTGGCTGGCGCGAGACGCCCTGGCTCTGTGATCTACAGCGTTTGGCCTGAATGGAAACTTTGGTTTAAACTAATGAGTCAAAGGAATCTTGTTGTGTTGAGTCAGTGCCTGGCTTGATGCAGCGGAGCCCTTCGTGTTTTTTAGATCGCACCATTTGCTGAGGTTGTAACGGGGCGGGGGGGGGGGGGCAGATGTGGAGATCTTCTGAGATGTTTTACACACAAACATCGGCGGGCGTGACTCTGCTGTAGGACGAGCTTGTCGGAGGGGGAATGCTGTAGGACGAGCTTGCCGGGGGGGAATGCTGTAGGACGAGCTTGTCGGGGGGGGGGGGGGAATGCTGTAGGACGAGCTTGTTGGGGGAGGGGGGGGGAATGCTGTAGGATGAGCTTGTCGGGCGGGAATGCTGTAGGACGAGCTTGTCGGGGCGGGGGGGGACTGCAATGTGGACTTTGAGCTTGGGTCTTTTTAAAGGCTGATACGAGCTGAATGGATTAGCGTTAAATCCAAGCCAAAATGTCAGACTGCCTCCCCCGCTAATGCCCCTATGTTGGACCGTTCCATTTTCTTGTTGAGGAGGGGGGAGACGAGGGAATGCTCTCCGTTACTATAGAGACTTCAGCACCCAATCAGCACCGACTTGTCATCTCAACACGTGAAACAAAAGTCAGGAGAGAGGGGCCTAGTGTGTGTGTGTGTGTGTGTGTGTGTGTGTGTGTGTGTGTGTGTGTGTGTGTGTGTGTGTTTTATGAGAGAGGGAGAGGGTGAGAGCTCACTCGGTGATTATCTTAAGTACCCTGTATGGTTTGTTCTGCAGCCGTACACGCTCACATGCACACAGTGCTGTTACTTTCTGAATGAATGAATTAATATACGTTGTGTGTTTTGTTTTGTTTTGTTTTGTTTTTTTTTTTTTTTTTGCCAACTCTTCAGTTGTCAGAACTTTTGGAGATGACTTGTTGGTTATACCTGCAGCTTTCATGGCCCCATATAGAGAGCGCAGTCTCAGTCGATCCTTTTAGAGTCAGGGGCTTCTGATCGTTGTTGTTGTTGGGTTTGTCATGATTTTAAAGGTTATCTCTTTTTTGGTCTTTTTTCACGTATGGGAAAAGGGAAATGGTTGTTTTAGGGTTAAAATCAGAGCTGGAGTCATGCAAATGGTTAAGGCTGTTATGGTGAAGATTAGAGCGAATGGCTATGAGTCAATAGAATGTCTTTGCAAGCACACTGTGTGTGTGTGTGTGTGTGTGTGTGTGTGTGTGTGTGTGTGTGTGTGTGTGAGAGAGAGAGAGAGATTTCTGCAGGCCAGCTCTCCACCAACAGCATCTGGATGTAATAGGCAGAACTGTGGCCTGCTAATGCCGAGCAGGAAAACACTGCCAGTTTCCCGGCGTTGGGTAATTTGTACAAAGAGTGTAACATCAGCAACGGAGTGGACTCAGCGTTCTGTGTCTTTGTAACCCCCCCCCCCCCCCCGCCCGCCATTCCCCCACTCCATCCCCCGGAAACCAGCAATAGCCTAGAGGTTTAATTTTTACTGCAGAATGTTGCAGAACACAGCCGATCTTTCTTCAGGTGAAACGTCACCTATCAAATTGTGCTGCATTTTTGTTGCAGACGTCTTTATGCTAGACTACTTTGGCAATTTTTGAAAATATTGCATCAAAAAGATCAAAACTAGCAGGAGACCGTCCGGGACTTTCTACCGCAGTGACGCCGGTTGTTCCTGCAGGCCTGGTGAGGCAATGGGAGGAATCTGACCATACAGCACAGACGTCAGGCAGTGTGTTACTTATAATTTAGTTATGTGGTCGGTTTATTGACTTTATTAGGCCGCTGGCAGGTCCTCTCCCATTGTCAACGTGCAAGCCTGTGTAGGCTGAGGGTCAGAGAGGTTAGCGGGGAGCAAGGCACCACTGAGGAAGATAGTCTTTCATTTGCTTGGCAATATGTTTCCTTTTTCCGGACAAGGTGGCTACCCAGGCAGTTTTAACACACACACACACACACACACACACACACACACACACACACACACACACACACACACACATACACACACATACACACACACACACACACACACACACACACACACACACACACACACACACACAGGTAATTCCTGGGAAAGAGAACTGCCTGTTTATAGTTTTTCCTGTGCCCCTGGGGAGACAGCCCATTTTAAAAGATTATAAACAAGACTAGATTTCTTCCATTTAACTGTTTTTCTCCTTCTTTCTCCCAAACTTTCTTCTGCTTTCTCTCTTCCCATTCTCCTAATCATCTTTCTTACTGCTCCTCCCTCCCTCCCTTCCCTCCATCTCTGTTTCCCTTCCTGTCTCCCTTTCTGTCTGCCTGTCTCTCTCTCTCTTTGTCTTTTCTCTCTCTCTTGCTCTCCCAGGTTGCCGTATCACCAGTACTTCGGCGGTGTGTCGTCTCTGAGTAAGGAGCAGTATCTGAAAATCAACGGCTTCCCCAACAACTACTGGGGCTGGGGGGGCGAGGACGACGACATTTATAACAGGTATGACACAGCGGGACCCACCACCCCATGACCAGCCATCTGAACGCACACACACACACACACATCTCACAGAGTTCCATGTACACACACACACACACGCACACACAAAACTCACAGAGCTGTATGTACACACAGAGAAAACTCTTTTTTTAAAGTATTTCAGCATCTCACACCATTTCCCAGACCCGTGTCGGGCCCGGTTCCTCCACAAGCCTTCAGGAAGGTTCTTTCACAGCTGTTTGAGAACGAGACAATAAAACAAAGTAAAAACTGTCTGGTTCCAGAAGCTGAAGAGCGTCTACACTTTGAATGTAACACAATACTAGAAACCTTAACGTCATCAACAACGGGATCCAGACTGCAACATGCGGCGGCTTTCTTGTTAGCGTTACCCCTTGCAAGTCACCGTAAATAGAAACACCAGTCATCTGTATGATTTATGAGACAGGACGCCATGGACTTAGCTGCTAAAAGAGGAAACTTCATTCCATTTCCCGGAAATGACAACAAACACTTGTGGGAGTAGTAGTCTCTACGCCAGCTGCCTAAACAATGAATAGTGAAATATGGATGCTTTTAGTCAGGGTGAAAGCCATTTTAGATGTCTCCTTTAAATGATATTTCCCATCATCTGAAGTCAAGTTAACACGTAGGCAATTAATCTTCAATGGCCGGAGTAAATCACAAGCACGAGCGGTTCATTCAGAGTTGTTCTGTTTCCAGGAGCTCAACAAAATCCTGTTGAGGAAAAAAACAACTCCCGTGTCTCAAGAGATGTCTCATTTCAGCTATTCAGCGCGGAATACCAAGAGTGTTTTTGTTTTTTTGTGTATAATTTCCCCCCCTTTTCTCTCCAATTGTATCCGGCCAATTACCCCACTCTTCTGAGCCGTCTCAGTCACTGCTCCACCCCCCTCTGCTGATCCGGGGAGGGCTGCAGACTAGCACGGCCAATTGTGTCTGTAGGGACACCCGACCAAGTCGGGAGGTAACACCGGGGGTTCAAACTGGCAAGCCCCGTGTTGGTAGGCAATGGAATAGACCGCTACGCTACCCAGACACCCAGTATTTACACATGTATGGAAAACTGATGGGCCGATTGTGTCTCAGAAATGTATGCTCTTCGGACACTTCAGACAGGTACATTCATTTTCAGTCTGGCCTGCATTGGGTATTTATGTAGGTACCAATACAGCTTTTTTATACTGACCACAGCTACCAGTACACTTACTGACATGACATGACACTTGGGCCATTTATCTGAATTCTGAATCCTCTATCCAGATATACAGTGCATCCGGAAAGTATTCACACCCCTTCACTTTCCCCACATTTTGTTATGTTACAGCCTTATTCCAAAATGGATTAAATTCCTTTTTTTTTCTCATCAATCCGCACACAATACCCCATAATGACAAAGTGAAAAAGGTTTTGTAGAAATTTTTGCAAATTTATTAAAAATCAAAAACTGAAATATTGCACGTACATAAGTATTCACACCCTTAGCTATGACACTCAAAATTGAGCTCAGGTTCATCCTGTTTCCACTGATCATCCTTGAGATGTTTCTACATCTTGATTGGAGTCCACCCGTAGTAAATTCAATTGATTGGAAATGATTTGGAAAGGCACACACCTGTCTATATAAGGTCCCACTGTTGACATTGCATGTCAGAGCAGAAACCAAGCCATTAAGTCAAAGGAATTGTCTGTGGACCTCCGAGACAGGATTGTATCGAGGCACAGATCTGGGGAAGGGTACAAAAAATTTTCTACAGCTTTGAGGGTCCCGAAGAGCACAGTGGTCTCCATCATTCGTAAATGGAAGAAGTTTGGATCCACCAGGACTCTTCCTAGAACTGGCCGCCCAGCCAAACTGAGCAACCGGGGCAGAAGGGCCTTGGTCAGAGAGGTGACCAAGAACCCGATGGTCACTCTGACAGAGCTCCAGCGTTCCTCTGTGGAGATGGGAGAACCTTCCTGAAGGACAACCATCTCTGCAGCACTCCACCAATCAGGCCTTTATGGTAGAGTGGCCAGACGGAAGCCTCTGCTCAGTAAAAGGCACATGACAGCCCGCTTGGAGTTTGCCAGAAAGCAACTAAAGGACTCTCAGACCATGAGAAACAAGATTCTCTGGGCTGATGAAACCAAGATTGAACTCTTTGGCCTGAATGCCAAACGTCACGTCTGGAGGAAACCAGGCACCTCTCATCACCTTGCTAATACCATTCCTACAGTGAAGCATGGTGGTGGCAGCATCATGCTGTGGGGATATTTTTCAGCGGCAGGAACTGGGAGACTAGTCAGGATCAAGGGAAAGATGAAGGGAGCAAGGTACAGAGAGATCATTGATGAAAACCTGCTCCAGAGTGCTCAGGACCTCAGACTGGGGCGAAGGTTTACCTTTCAACACGACAATGACCCTAAGCACACAGCCAAGACAACGAAGGAGTGGCTTCGGGACAAGTCTGTGAATGTCCTTGAGTGGCCCAGCCAGAGCCCAGACTTAAACCCCATTGAACATCTCTGGAAAGACCTGAAAATAGCTGTGCAGCGACGCTCCCCATCTAACCTTACAGAGCTCGAAAGGATCTGCAGAGAAGAATGGGAGAAATACCCCAAATATAGGTGTGCCAAGTTTGTAGCTTCATACCCAAGAAGACTTGAGGCTGTAATCGCTGCCAAGGGTGCCTCAACCAAGTACCGAGTAAAGGGTGTGAATACTTACATACATGCAATATTTCAGTTTTTTATTTTTAATAAATTTGCAAAAATTTCTACAAAACCTTTTTCGCTTTGTCATTATGGGGTATTGTATGTAGATTGATGAGAAAAAAAAAGGAATTTAATCCATTTTGGAATAAGGCTGTAACATAACAAAATGTGGGGAAAGTGAAGGGGTGTGAATACTTTCCGGATGCACTGTACTTTGAGCTCCTTCTCTCCCTTATCACCCTAATGTGTTTTAACAGAACCAACATAAATTTAAGTTGGCCCAGTAGTTAGCGCTGTCACCTCACAGCAAGAAGATCCTGGGTTCGAACCCAGGACCTTCTTGGTTGTCCAGGGTTGTCCAACCTTGGGGGGTCATCCCAGGTCGTCCTTTGTGTGGAGTTTGCATGTTCTCCCTGTGTCTATGGTGGATTTTTTCTGGGTGCTCATGTTTTCCCCACCATCAAAAGAAACATGCATGGCGTCCGGGTAGCGTAGCGGTCTATTCTGTTGCCTACCAACACAGGGATCGTCGGTTCAAATCCCCATATTACCTCTGGCTAGGTCAGGCAGCCCTACAGACTCAGTTGGCCGTGTCTTCGGGTGGGAAGCCGGATGTCGGTATGTGTCCTGGTCGCTGCACTAGCGCCTCCTCTGGTCGGTCGGGGCACCTTTTCAGGGGGGAGGGGGAACTGGGGGGAATAGCGTGATACTCCCACGTGCTACGTCCCCCTGGCGAAACTCCTCACTGTCAGGTGAAAAGAAGCAGCCGGCGACTCCACATGTATCGGATGAGGCAGTGTGGTAGTCTGCAGCCCTCCCCGGATCAGCAGAGGGGGTGGAGCAGCGACCGGGACAGCTCGGAAGAATGGGGTAATTGGCCAAGTATAGTCGGGGAGAAAAAAAAAGAAACATGCATGTTCGGGTTTATACCCGTCTGAGCCCCTGACCACGGCAATGGGAAAAGGATCGGAGTTGGTCCCCGGGCGCAGCATGAAGGCAGCAGCTACACAGATCACAGCTAGGATGGGTTAATTTGCAGTAACTGGATTTCCCCAAGGGGATTAATAGAGGAAACTTAATTAATAATCATGTCAAGTGAATTTATTTCGATGTAGTTTTGTGTTTATTATATAGAAACCATGTCATAATCGCCCATAGCTCACCACATTGAAGATATCAGCTACTGATATCGCCAAACTCATCTATCCAAGTGTCCATATCCATGACGACAGATATGGGGACTCCATGAAGAAAAAACTCTAAATTTAATCTGCATTAAAAAGGAAAATAATATTTTGTAAGCCACATCAGAGCATTAAAAGTCTTTATTAGCATTGCTAAGCGTTAGCTTTGATAGCATCATCCCATTGTTTCTTACCTGTGTGGCTGTATTGATCTGCCTGAGACACTACGGCTGCCGTCACAGAAGCATTGGTGAATGCAAAATTTTGCAGTGAATCCGATTCATATCAGTGCATTCGATGCCTTTGCGTCGAGTTTAAATTTGATGAATGTGATGCGTGAATATGCGCCGTTGATCGATAACAGAGCTGCTTTGGTGTTGACCTCTGCCAAAATATAATTTGCATTGCAAAAAAAAATACGAGGCATGGTCTGCAGTCAGCCGTGACGCAGGAGCAGGTGGTATAAATTTGGTTATACTTTTGGTTAACTTATTTATGTTCAATGTTTTTGGTCGCCGAGCTTCCTGTCCCGCCTGTTTTGAAAGGGAACCGCTGATGTTTCGGGGGCACAAGAATCAAGAAGCCGCAGTAGTCAGACGATTCAGAGATGGACCAGCTAATTCCACTTCTCAGTCGTTCAAGAGGTTTTAACAAGGAATCACTGCTGAAACACAGGACGTCCACATAATGTGACGGAGCTGACAGACACGTCAGCCATTGTCTCACTGGGCTCTTGTGTTCAATGTCACATCTATATTGGGTGTCCAGGTGGTGTGGCGGTCTATTCCGTTGCCTACCAACACGGGGATCGCCGGTTCGAATCCCTGTTACCTCCGGCTTGGTCAAGCGTCCCTACCGACACAATTGGCCGTATCTGCGGGTGGGTAAGAGTGGTGTAATTGGCCAAGTACAATTGGGGAGAAAAATGGAGAAAACTCACAAAAAAAAAAAAATTACGTCTGTATTGTTGATTAGGTGACTTTTTCTTTTGGATTTTTTTTTTTGGATATACTTTAATGATCCCCGTAGGGAAATTACACTCTGCTTTTAACCCATGCTAGCTGTGTAGCTAGGAGCAGTAGGCAGCTGCCGTGCAGCGCCCGGGGACCAACTCCAGTTGGTCTTGCCATGCCTCGGTCAAGGGCGCAGACAGGAGTACTAACCCTAACATGAATGTCTTTTTGACTTTTCACTACTTAATAAAAATATTTACTAATACCTAAAATAAATATCTTAACTCACATTTGCACAATAAAGTGAAGGCAAGTCAGTGTCTTCGAGGGCTGTGCAGAATGTCTGGCCTTTAAATCCAGCTCGGTACCAGAGGAAAAACTATCATCAAATTCTACGTAAGCGCCTTGCCTCCTAGCCTCAGATGGGAAAAAGAAACTTGTGTCAAAAACTGTGACATTAAAAATGGCAATTTATATCAATTTTGATATTCAGCAAAGGAAATCACGATCAGTTTTCAATATCATGTCACTAATTTGAAACGACAGAATAATGTTCAGCGGTTTACTGCCCCAGTAGTGTTGAACTGTGGACACGCTTGGTTGGATTTGGTGACTGATCTGGAACAGGATGTTCCAGATTTGTGTCACCAGATATGTGGCGTTGACAGATGAGCTACAGCAGACCGTATTCAGGGACTCAATTATTCATTTGTCTGTGTACGGTTACAGTGCTCTAGATGTTTAAAGGAGTCATTCCCAGAGGCTGGTTTTTATTTGGGTCGGCAAATAAATTTGCAGAATTTCCTCCAGTCTTTTATTTAAGATTTGTGTCTGCAGCACACCTCTGAGTCACATGAGGAAGCTCGTTGGTATTTCTACCACGCACGATCTGATATTGCCGTGTCCGTGTTGTTCCCACAACATCATAATTCATGTTGCTGCAGGACCATCATCAACTGACCAGTCACATTGTGTTGATGTTGCGCCTTTGAGCCTGGAAAATTACTAAAGCTAACCTAACATAACCTCAACCTAACCTTAACCTAACACTTACCTTACCCAGACCTTGACCGATAACTCACCTTAACCTAACCAATAGCTAACCCACAACCTAATCCCACAGCCAGCTTTGTCCCCGAGTCGCAAAGACGCGACAGCACAGCAACGCAGTTGGTTAGCACAGCAACGCAGTTGGTCAGCTGCAGCGATGGTCCTGGAGCAACATGAATTATTATGTAGTGGCAACAACGCCAACACGATGATATCAGAGACATCTTTCTACCACGCTCGCGGTTTCTGCCAGAAATGGACTGGACGCTGCAGCTGACATGTGCGTAGTGCTCTTCTCTTGTGCACCGGACTGGAATGCAACACTAAAAAGTAAAAATCAGTTTCTCACTGGAAGCTTAAGCAGCCTGCCATAACAGCTGCGCCATCCCTCAGCCAAAACAGTAGGTGAAACACAGTCCAATGCCGGCTGAGAAGCAGAATGCTGAACCCGTGAAGACACTGCCGGGGTCCTGGAAGGAGGGCGACCCCGACGGGGAACCTGGGCCGTAAACACAACTTCGGCCACCCTGTGCGCCGGTTTAAGCCTATCAAGCGTGACACGCTCCCTACGCCCACCCATATCCAGTACAAAACCCTTAGGACCCGTCTCAAGGACCTGAAATGGGCCATCGTATGGGGGTTGGAGGGGCGAGCGGTGAGCATCATGCCGTACAAAAACAAAATGAGCCGACATGAGCTCCGCAGGCACGAATGACTGCGGAAAACAGTGGTGAACGGGGCCTGGAACCCAAGTGCTGTCGGACAAAAAAGGATAAACGGCCGGACGGGGTCGAGGACCGGAACTCCCAGGCAAAAATTCCCCAGGGACGCGGAGCGGCTGACCGAGCACCAGCTCAGGGGGGGAAGCGTCGAGGTCCTCCTTAGGAGCCAAACGCAACCCGAGCATAACCCAAGGTAAACGGTCCACCCAGTTACCATCCGAGAGTGCAGCGCTGCCTTGAGCAATTGGTGAAAACGTTCACACAAGCCATTAGCCTGAGGGTGGTACGCAGTAGTGCGGTGTACCTGCACACCCAAGGATCGCGCAAGTGCCGACCAGAGCTCTGACACGAACTGAAATGAGAACATTCATAGACATGCTGAATGTCCGTTGTGAACTCAGAGATGGCCGCCAGGTGGCGCCGCTGACGAGCAGACCACGGCTCAGTCACCTTGGACATGGCGAAAGTCAGCGGTTTATGATCCACATAAGCTGTGAAGGAGTGACCCTCCTGCAGGAAGCGGAAATGACGGGTTACAAGGTGCAATGCCAGCAACTCCCGGTCAAAAACGCTGTATTGCACTCGCTATCTCGCAGTTTACGGCTAAACAATGCAAGTGGCTGCCAAGCATTCGCCACACGCTGTTCAACCACAGCCCCCACGGCTATGTCAAACGCGTCGGTTGTTAAAGCTATGGACGCCGTGGGTGTGGGATAGGCGAGGAGGGCAGCGTTAGCCAGGGCGCACTTGGCTTCGTCAAAGGCCTGGACCCGTTCGGGAGTCCAGTCGACAGGGTCGTTAGCCTTCTTAAGCCGCAGGGCTTTGTAAAGGGGCTGAAGGAGGTGGGCAGCGCGAGGGAGGAAACGGTTATAGAAATTCACCATTCCCAAGAATTCCTGCAATGCCTTAAAAGAGACTGGGCGGGGAAATTCCGCCACCGCTTGCACCTTAGAAGGCAATGGGACTGCGCCTTGCGGCGAAATGCGGTGACCCAAGAAGTCAATCACCGGCAGTCCAAACTGACACTTGGCCAGGTTGACTATCAGGCCGTGTTCGTCCAGACGACTGAAAACCTGTTTCAGGTGCGCCAGGTGCTCTTCAGCTGACGGACTGGCCACTAATATGTCGTCCAGATAAATGAACACGAAAGCAAGGTCACGCAACACCGAGTCCATCAGCCTCTGAAAGGTTTGCGCTGCTCCCTTCAAGCCAAAAGGCATGCGCATGAACTCAAAAAGCCCAAATGGGGTGATCACTGCGGTCTTGGACACGTCTTCTGCGCGCACGGGAACCTGATGATAGCCGCGCACCAGGTCCACCTTAGAGAAAATAGTGGTACCTACCAGGCGTATGGAAAAGTCCTGTATGTGTGGGATGGGATAGCGGTCATTGGCAGTGATGTTGTTCAGGTGGCGAAAGTCGCCGCAAGGCCGCCACTACCCATCCGCCTTGGGCACCATGTGAAGCGGCGAGGCCCACGGGCTGTTGGAACGCCTCACTATACCCAGACGCTCCATGATGGTGAACTCCTCCTTAGCTGTAGCCAATTTTACCGCGTCGAGGTGCCGCGCGCACGCAAAAACTGGCAGTCCCACAGTGGGAATGAAATGTTCTACACCGTGTTTAGTAACCGCGGTGGGAAAGGCAGGTGTAGTCACCGATGGAAAATCTGCCAGCAAACGTTGAAAAACATCACCTGATGCTAAAAATTTAGCGTGTGTTAACGGCCCGGCTCCCCCTGTCTTGCACGGAAAAGTGGCGAAAGACACAGCATCAATTAAACGGCGGTTTGCAACATCAACAAGCAGACCATTAGCACACAGAAAATCCGCGCCGATAATAGGAACAGTAATGGAGGCCACTACAAAGTCCCACTCGAAATGGCGCCAGTGGAAACAAACAGTCACCAACCTTGTGCCAAACGTCGCAATGGACGAACCGTTAGCTTCACTCAACTGTGGGCCGCCGCTTTCGGCTGACATGTCTGTGCTAGCTGGAGGGAGTAGGCTCTTTTGCGAGCCGGAGTCAACCAGAAACCGTCCTCCTGACATTGAGTCCTTAATGAAGAGCAGCTCACTACATCCACCAGTGCCCACAGCTGCTACTGAGCGCTGGCCCTGGAGTTTCCCGGCGCCTCAAACGTGCACGGAGGGACGCAGCGCCTAGCCTTGCCGCCAAACCGCTAGTGGAAGAAACAGAGGCCGCTCCTGCGCTGTCTTCCCGACAGTCACTCCAGCCACCACTGCCGGGTCCGCGTCCTCCGACGCCGGCTGCAGAGGCTCAGATGCCACACTCTGCACAGAGAACCGTCTGGTAGCCAGCAGGACCCGATCGGCCTCCTCAGCCAAACCTCGGCAGTCACCAGCAGCCAGACACGGGGAGTTAACCAAAGCCGCGCGCACAGGAGACGGGAGCTGGCGCAGGAAAATGTGCGGGAAAAGGAACCCACCTTCATCCGAGCCTTAGCAGCGACAGCATATTGTCCATGAGATCCACAACCATCCCGTCGCCCAAACCGGATAGGGAAAGGATCCTATCTGCCCTCTCTGCGGCAGATAGGCTGTACCTCCGGAGCAGAAGATGTTTGAGGGCGACGTATTTACCGTGTTGCGGGGGGGTGCGCAACATCTTCATGGCACGGCGTGTGGACTGCTGGTCCAGCGCAGCGACGACCAAATAGTATCTGGAGGAGTCCGCGGAGATTCTACACAGGTGGAACAGCACCTCAACATGCTGGAACCACGAAGCCGGGTCGCTCTGCCAGAACTCTGGGAGCTTCACAGCCGCGGCAAGAACGGCCGGCTGTGAGAGTTGGGGCAGTGTGGCCGAAGTGGATTCACACTCCTCTTCTGCTCCAAACATGTTCAATTCGGGGTCACCAATGTGGCAGGATGAGGAAAACACAGGAGACGAAGGCGAGTTTGAACTTTATTCCTCAGCTCCAAAACCAAACTGGAACAGGAACAACCTTGCACCAGAGAGCCCGGGAATGTAAACCACGCCCCCAGCTCACAGCCCTGCTGGGTGAGAGGCATAGCCCCTAGTGTCCGCCACAGTATGTTGTTTTAATGATGAGAGGATATAAAAATGAGATAGCCTGTTAACACCACCGGAATCCATTCATTTGGTCTCATATATTAAGTATTTAACATGTACGTATATGTTTTCCATAACACGAGCACGAAGTTGTGATTTATCAAACATATAGCTTATTGGTTTATCTAGTCAAGATAATGGAAGGTGATGTGGGAATGGCAATAAAAACGGTCAGGAATGTTCATGCACAGATTCGCTCTTCTCACAGTTTATAGATCAGGCCTATTGTGAAGTGGGTCAAGATGGTTTGTCATTTTTAAAAAGTGGGTCCCCGGGGCATCCAGGTAGCAAGGCGGTCTATTCCATTGCCTATCAACACGGGGCTCGCCGGTTCGAATCCCCGTGTTACCTCCAGCTTGGTCGGGCGTCCCTACAGACACAATTGGCCATGTCTGTGGGTGGAAAGCTGGATGTGGGTTTGTGTCCTGGTCGCTGCACTAACGCCTCAGAAGAGTTGGGTAATTGGCCGGGTACAGTTGGGGAGAAAAAGGGGGAACCTCCCCCCCCCAAAAAGTGGGTCCCCAGATAAAAAGTTTGAGAAACAACTAGACTTAATTAATACATTGTCGGGTATCATTTAGAGTCGTACTGACAATACTCTCACTGATTGTTTCAGTATTAAGAAACTTAAGACCTTGCTGAATATTTTCGTTTCCACACAGTCCAATGGGGCAGTCATTTTTAGCCTTCAAAAAACATGATACATCTTCTTTTCAGAAACAGGAGCTAATTTTACAGTCAAACATGTCTTGATAGATTCCAGTTGGAAAAAATAGCCGCAAAAAAATGCATTCTGTCAAATTCAAATGACTTTATTTTGCACATCTGTAAACGTGATATCCTTGCTACACTACAGGCTTGTTTACTACTGTTAACACTTACTACAGGTGCATGGCTGTAGCTACCGCTGCAGGCCCGCCAGGCTGCAAGACTTCCTGCTCTCAGGAAGTGCAGAAGTCTACCAGTGTTTCGGGTGTAGCTACCGCAGAAATGATAAAAAAAAAATTTTTTTTTAAAGTTTCAAATTAAATCCTGTTCAGAATATATTCTAAATAAATATGAAATAAACAGGAGATAAATGTGACTGTACCAAGAAATTCCCACTGTCAGAAGCGTAATGCTTTTTCAGTGCTTAAACATTTGTTTGGAGGCCGGCATCGAAACACTTCACACCGCTAAATCTTCTTGCCAAAGTGGTCAGTGATGTTTTTTTGTCTTCACGGCTCTGAATGAAGCATGGCGATGTTTTAACGAGGTCCGGGTTCAAAAACGGTGAACTTACTCTTTAGTGTCTCTCCGGCCCCTTGTCCCTCTGTGTTGCCTTGCAGGCTCAGCAGGGGCTTGGAGACAGAGCTCACTGACACCTGATCCAGAGACAGCAGCACATAGCTGAACCACGTTACGAGTGGTAAACCACACTGCACAATGCCGTGCAGACCTCCTGGAACCTGATCTGCTGTGTTTTGTACAGGAGAATTGTTTTTCTTTAAATATCCAGCTGAAACTTGATCTGGTGTTAATAATACAGTACACATCTTCATCAGAGTCCCACACCAGATACCAAAACCTGGTCAGGGCTTGAAAAGTGAAAATATAACTTCAAGGAGCTTCACAATGTGTGTTCTTTGGTTGTGTTTTTAAAGCGCACATTAATAATAGCTATCTGTTTTGGGGGTTTTTTTTGGGGGGGGGTTGGCTTTCTGTCTTGTGTTGAAGAGTTGGTGTGGTCTTCATCCAGATGTCACCGATGGTAATTGTTGAACACTGGAGATTGTATTTTCTGATTTTATCTTTTCCCTTATCTTAGAAGTTCTCGGGACGTCTTTTTGCCCATACGGCCCAAATGCCTGTACGGAAATTGGAAAAAGGGCATTTCTGTATTCCGTACTCTCGGCATGGAATCGGTTGCGGAATGACTTGAAACTCGACGAGTTAATCTCATTAAATGTTTTTAAATCCAAACTGAAAGATTCAGAGGCAGATTCATTGGGAGGTCGATGTTTTTAATTTACCTGGATATACGCAACTGACCCATAGAAATGTCTCTTTTCTGTGGCGGGTGGCATACCGGTCTATTCTGTCGCCTGCCAACACAGGGATCGCTGGTTCGACTCCCCATGTTACCGCCGGCTTGGTCGCGTGTCCCCACAGACACAATTGGCCGTGTCTGTGGGTGGGAAGCCGGATGTGGGTATGTGTCCTGGTCGCTACACTAGCGCCTCCTCTGGTCAGTCGGGGTGCCTGTTTGAGGGGTAGGGGGAACTGGGGAGAATAGCGTGATCCTCCCACGCGCTACGTCCCCCTGGTGAAACTCCTCACTGTCAGGTGAAAAGAAGCGGCTGGCGGCTCCACGTGTATCAGAGGAGGCATGTGGTAGTCTGCAGCCCTCCCCTGGATTGGCAGAGGGGGTGGAGCAACGACCAGAACGACTCGGAAGAGTGGGGTAATTGGCCAAGTACCATTGGGAGAAAAGGGGGGGGGGGTCCAAAAATAAGAACATGGATGCCGATGTTTTTCAGGACTTATCAAATGTGCTGCTGTTCTTCTGGAACAGATTGTCGACAACGTCCTCTTCTTATCTCAAAGGCAGGAAGTGACACCTTGTTCTGACTAACAGGAACACATGACAGAGCACAACTTGAGGTTTGAGCTCTATTAGCTTCTTCATCATAAAGATGTAGACTAGTTCAATAAGTGTTTAAATGAAGGTCGTTAACAACGAAGCTTGCTCAGAACAAGACATTTGCATGCCAAGCGTTATTTGAACCTTCTAGACCTCATGTTATCTCTGGTCTGTGTCCACATGTTTAGTGTTTCTGGAGTGATGAACGAGGCCTCGTGGCCTTGGCTTAGGCCAGAGATACAGACTGCTGCATTGTGGGAAACGCTGTGAGAGGCTGATAAAGCAGGACGGGAATACGCTCGCTGCCATCGTATGACTAACAGGCCAGGACTGGACACGGATATGTGCAGGATTCTCTCTTAAAAACCAGGAACATTTAGCAGAATTGGATCGGCGTCAGGTTCAGCTCGTTTTTGTATGTCCGTCAGTCACCGGCTCTCTACCAGTGATGAAAACGGCCACTAATCAGCAGCTGTGACTGTAAATGTATGTCTTCATCTGGCATGTGAGGTACAGCAGCTAAATAAAGTCCATTAGGAGGTCCCGCTCTAAGCCAGTCAGCTGGAATGTGCTTAATGATGAGGCCTTTTAACAATCTGGATGTTTCTCTTAAGTTTGTGTGATATTTCATCGCGTATAACCGAGTTATTTACTGGAAATGCGACATAAACCCCTCCATCATCTCGGCAACTGAACGCAATCTATCAAAACACAGGAAGGAAAGTGGCTCTGTGACCAGCTGTTTAGCAGCGGTGACATTTGTCTTCTTCCTCCTCCTCCTCCGCTCCCCTCCCTTATCTTTTCTTCCTCTTTGCTATTCTCCTCTCCTCTTAACTACTCTCCTCCTCCTCCCTCGGTGTCTGCTCCTTCTCTCTGCTGTTATTCCCATGTTGGGAGGTTTTTAATCAGCTGGGCTGTTCCATAAAACAAGCACATGAACTTCAAATGCCCCCCCCCCCACCCCCAAATTACAACACACATACACTCATTCTTTAATGTCAAACATTCAGCTACCTCCTTTCCTCTCACCCCCCATCTCCCCCCCGGAACCATTGCATAGAGGCTGGGGGGGGGGGGGGGTTATATCTTGTCCACGATACTAAAACGTGTCCTCTCTCCATCAGCGGATTAAAAAACGAGGCTAGTTGAGGTCATTTAAGGTTGGAGAGAGAAGAGCAGGAGCTGTGGATGTGTCAGAAGGGGAAGTGAGAAGACATTTTTTAAAGGTCACGACTGGTTTGTTTGTCGGATCACAACTGAGACGGACGCTCTTCTTCAGAAGAGTGTGTGTGTGCGTGAACCTGAGTGACAACGAAATAACCAGGCTCTCCTCCCCTCTCTATTCACCATTACAGCAACACACACTTATCAATATGACAGCTGTCTCGTTCACTTTTTCAACACCTCTGTGTGTGTTCGATGGGCGTGGCGGCTGGCAGTTGCCCTACATTGCACAGTCTCTTTTCTTTGCCACCTGCCAAACTGGTTTTTCAATGTGCACTTGCACCTAGCCTGCTGCAGTGATCAGACGAGTAAATATCCTGGGTGAATTAACTTGAGCAGCATTTTCCTGGTATGGATCTCATGACTCGAATCATAAAGCGTATGACCTCTCCCTTTCGCCTGCCAGAGAAAAATGTGTGCTACTTCCATCTTAGCCCCAAATAGCACCCAAAGCTCCGCAGCCTAAATGTTTTTAACCGATGTATTGATCTGATGACGTCCCGATTGATTGCACTGTATTGAGTGTTGTGTGAATTTTTTTTTTATTATCCCCACCAGGCTGTAGCCTGGGAGGAGATGAAATGTATTTTTCACAGTTATGACTTTATGATCAATAGCCTGTCATGGTTGCTGTGATTCAAAACCTTTGAGAAACGTTTGCTCTTGCAACGGCTGCTCCCTCTCCTAATTTCTCTCTAGCTCGCACAACCAGCACTGCTCTCTGTCACTGCCTGATCTAAGTCAACCCTGCGCATACGTGAATCACATCTACAGTTGATTTATATTGGGCAGCGACAGTGTCGAATCATGTATTTGGGTATGAGGCTATCATATTTTGCAAGTCAGTAAATCATTCACTGCTGATCTCAGCACAGGAGAACTGGAGGAGCACTGGATGAACCAAAAATAATGACCTCTGTCTTTATTTCCATAATATAGTAAAGCAGGGTAAACTGTTTACACTAGCGCATGTGTAACTCACATCTACAGTTGGCTCAGATCGGGCAGTGACACGATCAAAAGTTATTAAAAGAATTTTGATAATCCAAAAAAATATGAAAGTTATAAAGGAACAATTTCCTCTAGGTTGCAGTCAAAACAGGAAGCATGGGGCATCTGGGTAGCATAGCGGTCTATTCCGTTGCCTCCGGCTTGGTCAGGCGTCCCTACAGACATAATTGGCCATGTCTGCGGGTGGGAAGCCGGATGTGGGTATGTGTCCTGGACGCTGCATTTGCGCCTCCTCTGGTCGGTCGGGGTGCCTGTTCAGAGGGGAGGGGGAACTGGGGGGGGGAATAGCATGATCCTCCCATGCACTACATCTCCCTGGTGAAACTCCTCACTGTCAGGTGAAAAGAAGCAGCTGGTGACTCCACATTTATTGGAGGAGACGTGGTAGTCTGCAGCCCTCCCTAGATCGGCAGAGGGGGTGCAGCAGCGACCGGGACGGCTCGGAAGAGTGGGGTAATTGGCCGGATACAATTGGAGAGAAAAAAATCCCCAAAAAACCAGGAAGCATTGCATATTCTTGTTGCTGCCCAATCTGAGTCAACTGTAGATGTGAGTCACGTATGTGCAAGCATAAAAGGTTTACCCAGCTTTATTGTTATATTATGAAAATGAAGACGGGGTTAGGGTTAGACCAAAATGGTCGCATAGCAAGCCTTTTCTTTTTGGAAAGTGCAAGTTCATGTTAGATTTGGTTGCATTTGTGCGAGGGTCCGCCTAGGAGGCTGCACATCCACAGACTGACAGGCAAAATGTTTTCATTAGGTGGAATTTTAGCTTGAGTGCTGCATATTAACCCCCCCCCCCCCCATATTTCCCATTCATTGGACTTGGGGCTTGCGCAAAAGTCTTATAATGGCAGGAAAAAGCTTTTTCTGTCCGTGTGTGCATGTATCTGTCTGCTGCTGCTAATCTCGTATACTACTGGGCCTGTCAGCCTGATAATTTCTGTGCACAGTTATAACTGTATGATCAAGGACCTCTTGTGGTTGCGGTGATTCAAAACCTTTGAAGAATCTGTTTCATAGCACAATTGAGTGCTAACTCAATTTTTTTGTTTTTGTTTTGCACTGGAGAGCGGAAAATACACCTGGGGGAGGGGGTCTGTACTCTTACTGAATGCGCTCCTCTAGTTTGAATATAAAAAGCTTGATGGAAACTGCAAATATTGAATAAATCCCCCCCCCCAAAATTAATATAATTTTTTTATACTCGAGGTAGATAAGCTTATTATTAGCCAGTGTCTAATGATAGTTAGATAGCCAACTGGTTAAACAGCAGAAGGGACTCTGTTGACCAGGTCATTGCTTCAGTTAGGCTCATCTCCTTCCACTCTAATTAGTCTTTCTTTAGCTTCTGTCCTAAAATTAAAATGTATAAAAGCCTCCCCTCTCCCTTATCCTCCTTCTCTATGGGCTTTATTGCTATGTACACACACTGGGGCTCTGACCCTTGACCTCCATACATTCACTTTTTCTGGTATTGTTGGGGCTCAATCTCTTTGTTTGCTTAACAAATTGGGTGCGTTTTTATTGTGTTTGTTGGCTGCAGGGTGGTCTCTAGGGGCATGTCCATCTCCCGGCCCAGTGGCGAGCAGGGGAAATGCAGGATGATCCGACACAACAGAGACGAGAAGAACGAACCCAACCCACAAAGGTGAACCGCCCTCATATGTACTGATGCCAGATTTATTTCAAAATACTGTTTATCTTACAGAAGCTAAAAATTATTATGCAGTGTACTGAATATGTGTGGGTCTACTAAATTCATATTCATTTAGGCCTAGCTATTGTTTTTTGTCACCCTATTATTGCAACCAATCTTTCTGTGAGGTAGACGATGATAGACTTTTAGTTGACCGATGGGACTGTTTTCTTCTTGGACGTCTGTTCATGTTAAGTAACATCAATTTCTACATTTTCCACACGTTGTTTTGTGCGTCTTCCACACACTCCACACGTCTTCCACATATTGTCCCGCTTTGAAGAGAAGTGCTATGAAATTTTAGACAGGAGACTTGTTTTTTTTTTGCTTCTGATAAATTGACAGCACTGCACACATTTAATTCGATCTTATTGGACACCACCTTGGGTTGGGTTGGTGGTTTGATGGTATAGTCTTCCGTTCAACTTCTGTGAGTTACTGAGGAAGTTCCCAATAATGTTGGCCTGCTCTTCAGAGCTGGGCTCAGCTCTTATTGACAGTCCTTTAGTGGTATTCATTAACCTGCCATGATGGCATCAAGCCAGCAGCAAATAAAACCCCTTCAAACCGCACCCTTGTCGATAATCCCAGCACACCAAAACAAATAGTGAATGTAACTTAAAAGGCCTATAAGTGACTGCTGTCCAAGGTGCTGTTCCCTCCGTATGCTGCTTGCTGTGGCCAGGGTTCGTCTCCTTGATTTCAGCTCTGAGAAATCATTTATGGATAAGCTTTGTGTCCAGCTGGGATTTGGAGCCGGACAGCCGAAGGATGAGTGTGCATTAAAAGGTCTTTTTGTTTGATGCAGCTGCAAAAATGTCAGTGTAGGAAAGAACTGCTGCTACCTAAGACTGGCTAACATGAAATGATATGTTAAATCCACCGGCTACGATGGTCGATAAGTCCCCAACATCACCTCACGTTCACCATTTTCTAGCATTGTAAGGCAAATTAATTTGTATAGCACATTTTAGCAACAAGGCAATTCAAGGTGCTTTACATAAAACATAAGAAATTAAGACAAAATGTAAAAGCAACATAAAGCAATAAAAAGACATTTAAAAACAGAGTAAAAGTTACACTTCAGTAAGATGATAATCAAAAGCTTCAAATTATATTTATTAAAAGGCAGCGGCAAACAGGAAAGTCTCCAGCCTTGATTTAAAAGTACTGAGAGTTGCAGCAGACCTGCAGTTTTCTGGAAGTTTGTGGTACATAAAAACTGAAAGCTGCCTCTTTATGCTTAGCTTTGACTTTGGGAACAGAAAGTAGACCTGTCCCAGATGATCCGAGAGGTCTGGATGGTTCATGGCGTAGCAGAAAATCAGAAAATGTATTTTGGCCCTAAACCATCCAGTGCTTAATAAACCAAGAGCAGTTGTTTGACAAACAGGAAGCCAATGTAAAGACCTCAGAATTTGGGTGATGTGATCCACTTTTTTGGCCTTAGTAAGGATTCACGCAGCAGCGTTCTGAATCAACTGCAGCTGTTTGTTCGATTTTTTTTTTTTTTAGAGAGATACCTGTAAAGACGCCGTTACAGTAGATGAGCCGACTGAAGATAAAACCATGGACAAGTTTTTCCAAATCCTGCTGAGACATAAATCCTTTAATTCTTGATATAGTCTTGAAGTGATAGTAGGCTGACTTTGTAATTATCTTGATCATGTGGCTATTGAAATTCAGGTCTGCGTCCATGACTAAACCAAGATTTCTGACTTGGTTTGTGGTTTTTAACATCACTGATTTTAGCTGAGTGCTGACTTTTAATTGTTCTTCCTTGGCTTCAAAGACAATTACTTCAGTTTTATCTTTTATTGAGGGAAATTCTGAGACATCCAATTGTAGATTGTTCAATGCGCTTACTTGTATGGGATTATAGTCTCCTGGTGATATGGTTATGTAAATCTGTGTGTCTATATAATTATGGTAACACATTTTATCTTCCATAATCTGAACTAGTGAGAGAATATAGATGTTAAACAGAAGCAGCCCCAGAATGGAGCCTGGGGGAACTCCACAGGTCATTTTTGTCCGCTCAGATTTGTAATTACCTATGGACACAAAGTAGTCCCTTTAAGATTCAAACCATTTAGTGCTGTGCCAGAAAGTCCCACCCAGTTTTCCAGTCAGTCTAGTAATAAGTTGTGGTCGACTGTGTCAAATGCAGCACTGAGATCCAATAATACCAGGACTGAGATTCTGCCACTGTCTGTGTTTAAGCAGATGTCATTTAAAACCTTAACAAGAGCAGTGCCAGTGCTGTGGTGTAGTC
This sequence comes from Lampris incognitus, assembly GCF_029633865.1. NCBI lineage: Eukaryota > Metazoa > Chordata > Actinopteri > Lampriformes > Lampridae > Lampris > Lampris incognitus. Next base: position 10,854,916 of record NC_079211.1, read on the forward strand.
GAAACCCTGACTGGAAGACATCAAAACAGTTTTTTAGTGCCAAGAAGTTGTTCAGCTGCTGGGAAACAGCTTTTTCAATGATTTTTACTCAGAAACGGGAAGTTTGATATGGGCCTATATTTGTTCATTATTGAAGTGTCTGGATTGCTCTTTTTTAAGAGTGGCTTGATGACTGCTGTTTTCAGGGGCTGTGGGAAGAAACCCGAGAAAAGAGACATGTTGACAATTTGTAGAAGATCTGAGGCCATACAATTGGAAACATTTTTGAAAAGGCCTGTGGCAGAATATCAAGACAGCAGGAGGAGGATTTCAGATCATGTATAATGTCCTCCACAGTTTTATGGTTGATTGTATCAAATTGTGTCATGCTATTTGAATTGATTTTAGGTGGACACAGGGATAACACATATCCTGTACCTAGTATGGGGGCACTGACTGCCTGTTTAATTTTCTTAATGTTGTCATTGAAGCATGAGCCAAATTCATTGTAGGCCCTGGTAGATAAGAATTCAGAGGCTACTGCCACAGGAGGGTTTGTTAGCCTGTCGACAGTAGCAAAAAAGGTGCGAGCATTATTATTATTTTAGACAATGATGTCAGGGAAGTAGGACCGCCTTGCATTTCTCAGTTCCAAATTAGAAATGTGCAGTCTCTCTTTATAGATGTCATAATGAACAGTAAGATTTGTTTTTCACCACCTGCGTTCAGCTTACGACACTCTTTTTCTATTCTGACCAGCGCAGCAAATCCCATGGAGATCTTTTCTTATCAGTGACCACCTTCACCTTAGTGGGCGCAATGGCATCAATAACGTCTGTAATTTTAGAATTAAAATTAAATGCAAGCTCATTGACTGAGACCCAAGAGAGGGCGGGTGTGGAAGAGAAAGCCTGAATCACTTGTGCTTTCAGTGATACGCTGTTTTGTGATTACCTCTGTTGGAATATTTGTGTGCACGGAGATAGTACTGTCAAAGAAAACATGGGAATGGTCGGAGAGAGCAAAATCAGTCACCACAACCTTAGAAATGTTCAGGCCCTTGGATATAATTAAGTCCAGAGTGTGTCCCTTGTTGTGTGTGAGCTCTGTCACATGCTGAGTCAGTCCATAGTTCCAGTCCATGAAGAACACAACGCAGTTCTTAAGTTCCTCTGTCCTGGGGTTGTCAACATGGATGTTTAAATCACCAGTAACAACGACACTGTCAAATTCAATACAGATTATAGACAGCAGTTCACTTAAGTCAGCATAAAAGTTTACATTGTATTTAGGTGGCCTGTAGACATTTAGAAATATAACTCAAGAAGAGGAATGCAGCTTAACAACTATATATTCAAAAGAAGCAAAATTTCCATAAGCTATTTTCTTGCATGGAGCGAATCATTAAACAAAATGGCAACTCCACTTCCATTCTTATGCATTCTGGTTTCCCTCACAAAACTGAAGATGGTAGGGGATGACTCCATAAGAACAGTTGCGGCTGTTATCTTGGTCTTACCAAGTTTCAGTGAAAAACATAAAATTGAGATTGTGGTTGATAATGAAATCATTGATTAAAATATTTTTATTATTTAGTATTATCTGCTGAGTTTTTTGTGACAGGCTGTGGCTGCTGGTGTACAACTGGAGTCAGATTAGATAAAGTAGCTATGTGCTTTGAGTACACTTTGTTCTTCCTGAAGCTGGCCAAAACAGGAATTGTGGACCTTGGAGCTGCTCCTTGCTGTCTGGGGTGGGCTGTTTCTGCAGCAGTGGGTCTATACCCTTGTAGAAAAGTAGAGATTCTTAAAATGAGTGGTGGTACCTGATAAAGTGATAAGTAGCGTAGACTTAGCCAAACAGGCACAACTGAAACGTACCATCATTTGGCTAGTCGCCAGTGGTGGTTGCACTGGGCTGCCCTGCCTCATTAAAATCACCTGTTGTTAATGTTTTATTTTACAGCAGCAATATCATTTTACAATTTCAATCGCCTCTATATATTGGACATAGAATGCCATACTGTCAAATGCCCCTTTTCCACTGCATGGTACCGGCTCGACTCGACTCACCCCCCCCTTTTCTCCCCATTGTATCCGGCTAATTACCCCACTCTTCCGAGCTGTCCGAGTCACTGCTCCAACCTCTCTGCCAATCCGAGGGAGGGCTCCAGACTACCACATGCCTCCTCTGATACATGGGAAGTTGCCAGCCACTTCTTTTCACCTGACAGTGAGGAGTTTCACCAGGGGGAGGTAGCACGTGGGAGGATCACGCTATTTCCCCCCCATTCCCCCTCACCCCCGAACAGGCACCCCTGACCGACCAAAGGAGGCACTAGTGCAGCGACCATGACACACATCCACATCCAGCTTCCCACCCACAGACACGGCCAATTGTGTCTGTAGAGACACCCGACTAAGCTGGAGGTAACACAGGGATTCGATCCGGCGATCCCCGTGTTGGTAGGCAACAGACTAGACCACTATGCTACCCAGACGCCCCCCGTACCTGGTACTTTTTAAGGAACCACCTCTGTCAAAGTTCCAAGCTAGCTGAGCCGATACTAAAAGGTGACGTGAAAACTCCGCATATAACTGATAGGTCAGAGAGAACAGTCCTGTTTACAACCAGGAAATTCCAAAGTGAGATTCATGAAACTTACATCATAGTAAAAAAAAAAAAAAATTCCCAGCAAATCTCTTAGATACACTACTAGTATTGTTCATGTGAAGAAGTCATTTTGAGTGGCCATGTTGATTTTTTTTTCTTTTTAAATAACTCTCATTGTGGGGTGCTGGTAGAGAAGGGAGGAAAAACTGGTCAACACCCCCACATATAACCGGTGGGGCTTCGCAGTGAAGGGGGTACTATCTGCAGTGGAAAACGAAATCCAGAAATGTAAAGCGAATAGTGTCAAGCAGGGTAGAGTTGAGCCGGTACCATCCAGTGGAAAAGGGGTAAAAGTGTCCCTTCCCTTATTATATAAGTCCTCATATAGCTCTGGGACAGTTCGCAAATTAACTTTCAGTTCCTTATCTTTTCCTGTTTGCAAGACCATTGTCTTGTCTCCCTTTGATAAGATTCCCATTTCAACATGGCAAAGACCCACAAAAGTTGGTTGATTCATCTGTCTACCACATGGAGGACTTGTGCTTTATTCAGTGTTCATTCAGCTTATTTTATTCAGTCATTCAGTTTAGTACTGACAGGTGGTATCGTGTGACAGTGAGATTCACCGAAGAGATTTGAAAAGGGGTTTAATGGTTTGTTGGAATGCATGGTTTACTATCTTAATCAGTAAAAAGGTTTATTTGCTCTAACATCATGATTTCTATGACACGATAAGGGCGGTCTCATTCGCCTGACTTTTTCCAGATATCAGACGAGATGCCAAATGTCATTCAGACATTCAGATTCTAAGAAAAATCAATCAGAAAGTAAACACCAGCTTTTTTTTTGCAATTCTCTCCACAAGTCCCTCACTTTCAGCAGACAATACGACACGTCAGCTGGGCGTGAATGCCTCCGCCTGTCTTTCTGTTGTGCTTGTTTCAAAAGCTGGGCGAGCTCATTCCCTTCATCAGCTGAATATAATCAAACCTGTTTATCATCTGAAACTCTTACACCTAGACATGAGTAAATACCTCACAGGCCTTTTGAGATAACTCAGACGCGTTCAGCCAATAGAATCAGGATCAGATTTATGGCCAAGTACAGTGTACAAGGAAACTGTCTTGGTATGTTGCCGCAAAAGGGAAAGGTTAACAGTAAGTAGTAAAGATAAATGTCTAAAAGAATACTAAATAAAATAGGGCGGCACGTTGGTACAGTTGTTAGCGCGGTCGCCTCATAGCAAGAAGGTGGGTTGTCCTCTGTGTGGAGTTCGCATGTTCTCTTCTTGTCAGCGTGGGTTTCCTCCAGGGTCTCCAGTTTCCTCCCACAGTCCAAAGACATGTAGGTCAGGCAAATTGGCCATACTGAATTGTCCCTAGCTATGAATCTGTGTGTGTGTGTGTGTGTGTGTGCGTGTGCGCGCGTGTGTGTGTGTGTGTGTGGGCACTCTCTGATGGCCTGGTGGCTTGTCCAGGGTGTCTCCCCACCTGCTGCCCAATGACTGCTGGGATAGGCTGCAGCATCCCCCTGACCCTGACAGCAGGATAAGCGGTTCAGATAATGGATGGATGGATAAATAAAATATGGATAAAGTACAATAAACACTGGTTCAGAGGTGAACAAGGGACCACGCAGTGGCCCCTGATGCCATGTGGTCGTAGTAGTGTGATGAAGATGATAATACCGTATTTCCTGGACAACAAGTGACTTTCAGCAACATGTTGTGAGGGGGAAAAAAACCAAGTCGTTTCGGTGTATGTCACATTTATGTGGTGGTACAATAGTGATGCGTCGGTCAGGGTTTTTTTTAATACCCACACCCACCCAACTCGTTATGAGAGCCAATCTGCACCACCCAACCTACTAAAACACAGGTTAATTAACCACCCGACCCGCAAACCTCTAAATTGGTTTGTGGTTTTTAACATCACCGATTGTAGCTGAGTGTTGACTTTTAATCATTCTTCCTTGGCTTCAAAAGACCATTAATTCAGTTTTATCTTTTATTGAAGGAAATTCTGAGACATCCAATTGTTGATTTGTTCAATGCGCTTACTTTTATGGGATTATAATCCCCTGGTGATATGGTTATGTAAATCTGTGTGTCGTCTGCATAATTATGGTAACATATTTTATTGTTTTCCATAATCTGAACTAGTGGGAGAATATAGATGTTAAACAGAAGCAGCCCCAGAATGGAGCCTTGGGGAACTTCACAGGTCATTTTTGTCCGCTCCGATTTGTAATTACCTATAGACACAAAGCAACGTGTTCTTGTGAGAGAAAAAAAACAAGTCACTTTGGTGTATCACATTTATGTGGTGGTATAATAGTGATGCGCCGGTAAGGGTTTTTTAATACCCACACCCACCCAACTCATTATGAAAGCCAACCTGCATCGCCCAACCTACTAAAATACAGGTTAATTAACCACCTGACCCGACCTGCAAACCTCTAAATTGGTTTGTGGTTTTTCACATCGCTGATTGTAGCTGAGTGCTGACTTTTAATCGTTCTTCCTTGGCTTCAAAGACAATTACTTCAGGTCAGGGTTACTTCAGCCCCATTTACAGCAATGTGAGCAGTGTTGCACTATTTCATTTTTGGGCTGTTTGCCCACCATAATACACTGACTGCAAAGCATCGCCTGTTGTACCTCAGCCTAATACTGTCTGGGTCTAGGCTGCTAAATAAACAGACAAATTGTTCCAAACCGTGTTCTTCATTGTTGAATTGCAGCAAAACATGTAACTTATCATTAAAGACATGAACTCTCTCTCTCTCTCGCACACACACACTAGGGGTGTAAATCACAAGTTTCATCACGATGTGATATCGATTCTTTGGACGATGATATGATATTTGCTGATATCGCAAAGTCGGCCACGATACGATTTTGATTCAGTTCAATTCTGGGGTCTGCGGTCGATACGAGACGATATCATACGCCCATCAGCTGCGTTTGTTTCGACTCACAAAAAGCAATTAAAATTATTTGTGTGTGTTGTGAGCGAAAGAAGCTGCCTCATGGCATCCAGCCTCTTGAGTGTCAATATCAAATATTCAAACTGTCCTATTTCTTCTTTCCTTTTTTTTCACCCACAGATTTAATCGTATCGCGCACACCAGAGAGACCATGGACAAGGACGGAATCAACTCGTTGTCATACAAAGTCGTGAAAACGGAGAAGGAACAGCTGTTTACCAAAATCACAGTGGATGTGGGGAAGCCCTGAGCAAACATGCCACAGCTGGGCGAGACATTAACGACTGTGGAGACAGTCAAAACCAAAACGTGCCTTCACACTTGAAAGGAGGGATTGGGGGTCTTGTTTGGACCACTGTGTCCAAGGGGGACTGAGAACATCAGCCCAGACATGCTTGGTGTTCCTGGTTTTTTGGGTTTTTTTCTACCTTTTTTTTTCTTTTTGTCAGTCTTTGCACACCTGGATGGATGTAAAACGGGCATTCACAGCCTTGTTCTTCTTTGCTGGGAGGTGATGGCGGGGCACACACCGGACGCCGGCTGTGCTCTGGTTGCCCAGTCGGTCGACCACTGCTCCTGCATGAGCCATTTTGTCTGAGTGAATGTTTGTTGGGACAATCGGTTCATCTCCAGTCACACACACGGACAACGACGGAGGCGTCCTCTTTTAATCGGTCATCAAATCACTGTGCGGGAGAACAGAGGGATGTCCGCCATATTCCGTGGGAGTTTTTTTTTGTTTTGTCTTTGTGTGTGTCTGTTTGTGCGTGTGTGGCTAACTTGATCCGCCGGGCGTCTGCGTTAGGATAAACCCAACTCTTAGAAAGTATGTCACTATGAAGTGGTTGGGGTCCGGACATATCCGTCACTGAAACGACAAAAAAACAAACCGAAACTCAAAGCTATGAAGGATGAGATCCTGATCTGTCGCCGCCAAGCTGACGTCCGACAGGCCTTCCAAAGTTCAAGCAAAAACTGTCTTTTCGTTGATTGAGGCAGACATTTTATTGTCATTGTACGTGCACACAACGAAATTCGTTGTGTGCACGTACACGTCTGTGAAGGTTGTTCCATCCCCCGCCTTTTAAAAACTGAACACGAATATTCTTGAATCATGTGACTGGCTGAATTTACCCCTGTCCTGGACAGTGTGTGTGTGTGTGTGAGAGTGTGTGTGCATGCACGTCATGCTGGTGTGTGATGGGGATGAGTTGTTATGAATTATGCTGGAGGTGACTAGCTTTATGTTTTACCAGTTATTGTTTTAGCTCGGGGCGGCTGCAGAGAAACACGTAATTGTGTCTCGCGTCTAAAAATAAATCATGTCTTGGGTTCAAGTCCAACCTGGTTTCTGTTGAACTGAGAAGAGCTGGGAGACTATCTGTGATAATGGGGTGCGGTTGGACACCCACAGAATCCAACGGGGGAAGAAAAAAAAAGGTTTTAATCCCAGTAAACTAAAGAAAGGTTCGTGGTAAAGCGACTTTGCTGCATCAGGTCATCGTCTTGGATGTCCTGGTTTTTCTCAATACGTTATCGTCATATGTTGTAAAGGTGCAGCTCAGTAGCGAGAGGCTTTGTAACCAGAACAGGAAGTGACCGCGGCTTCCTGTTAAGTTAAATACTGTTCGGTCCCGTTGGTCAATGCAAGAATGGCTGCCCAAGTTCCAGATGCGGCAGCCGCTGCGGACCCGCCTTTTTCACCACTGTTACCCGGCTGTTCGTTCCGAATCAGTCAAGTTCGCCACTGAGAGGCCTCGTCAGCCTTTTAACTTGCCTCCATTTCCCCCGAGTGTCTTCCTCTCTTGGTTTTTTAGCAGCGCACATAAAAAAGAATTGTAAATTTGCCACCATTTTGCCTTAAAAGACTCTATGCACTTAGCAGCAATAAACCCGAACCCTTACCGTGGTGAGGGGTGAACGAAACACAAAGTAAGTGTGGAGCGTTCCCATGATGCTCTTTGCTTGGTGATGGATGCTGAGCTGAGCCAGTCGAAGTACAACTCGCACATTCAACCCCTGTTGTTGTTCCAGCTGTTGCATGTGCGAGCCCTACGGGTGATTGGTTTCCCAGCAGGTTATATTCACTTTCTACTCAAACGCCATCTTTTTGTTGTGCCGCATTGCCCAACAGCCGACAATAGCCTTTTGATGAGAAGGCCAACTTGTTGTTCAGGCTTCTCCAAGCGTGATCGTCTAAAGCTTCTTCCTCTTTCACTTCTGTGCTTTTTAGTCCGCTTTGTCTTCTTGTGGTATCAGAATCTGTTGTACGTTTTTTTTCTTTTATAAGTGTGTTTGGATGCATGTCGAGCTTTTCCCGCTCTGTAATTTTTTTTTCTTTCTATTTTTGCCAAAGGGGTGTTGAGAGAAATTCATCAGAGTAAATCTTTATCTTTAGGTAATAAATTTGTTGGTTGAACCACTTGTCTGTCTTTCATTTGTTCCGTACTTTAATTCATCCTGCAGGAGTTGACTCGGGACTGTGGTTGTACTGGGTGCTGCCCAGTATAACCAGTGTGCACAATTGGCCGCCAACATAGCCTTGTTGGCATAGTTTGGGACTTAACTGCTTTGCTCAAGGGCATCCAGAGAATTTCTCCCCTTTTCTACCCCCTCTAATGATATCTGTTTTCCTTTCTCTGTTTCGGTGTACTCACAGTCTCATGTTCTGCATCCTGTTTGTCTGCCAACCCTTTTGAAACCGTCTGGAGGTCATTTGTGGGTTCAGTGTAGCCGTTCAGAACCCATCGGCTTGCCGGAGTGTTTTTCGAAGTGGATCTGGAAGGGTTACAGACAGTTGATATCAAAATGACGCCTGGCATGGCGCCCCTGGAACAGGTGCAGGCCTCCGTTGATATCGCTAACAAATACTTGTCACTTGGGGTAACAGCGTGGTAGCATTTTGCAGGGAAGCTTTCAAGGACAGACCCGTTTTGGAGTAAATGCTCGAGCAAAGATGTCTGAAATGTTGTGCCAGAATAATTACTCCGCATTTTCTCCACTTAAACTGAAGTAAATGATGCTAATCTTTCAGCGGATGCAGGCATTTGGAAGTAAAGACGGGTCCTAATAAAACTGACTTTTTAGACACGCATGCCGTTTGCTTGCACCAATGTTTACAGCAGGGCTCTCAAGTCTCACGCATTGGGCGTGAGACACACGCATTTCAACTCGTTCACACACCACACCTTGTATTTCTCACGCAGAGAAACAGGGTAACGCCCACCAAGTTGCGCCGCTATTTTTTATAGGTAGGAATCAAGTGGATTCCCCATAGCGTTGAGAAGGGCCTGCCACGCACCAGCCAATCAAATTAAAGAATATAGCTGCCGAACAGCCAATGAAATAATAGCATTGCTGTATCCGGGTAAGATTTAGATATTCCCGCTACAACAACCTGACAGAAAAGGACAGCTATCTACTAACTTAGTCACAAATCCGAAGTAGGACGACAACGACGTGGGAGAAGACCATATCCTATGTGTACAGTAAGTTATCTCATCATTTGATTTCCGTTGCTGGGGAATATTGTCTCTTTTTACTCTATGAATATTGTGTCCAGGCAGTTGGTTTAACCAGGGTGTGTGAACTAGCCTAGCTAGCTTAGGGTGACCAAACGGCCTCTTTCCCCCGGACATGTCCTGGGGGGGCGGGTTATAAATTCATGAAAATGTCCTGTTTTCTGTGGTAGGTTTGCGTGTTGCTGAACTGTTATATATTATATTTTTACCGATCACAAGCAAGCCAGCTGCTTTATCAGCGATGTTAATGGCAAGACACTGCTACGTGTTGCCCAGCAACAGGTGCAGAGGAGTCTGTGAGGTGGAGAATCTGCAGCGGTCGGTATTTAAAGTTTAAACATTTCAAACGTCACAGAATTTAAAACGACTTCCCCTGCAACTAAACTAAACTAAGATATTGATATTATATTAATTTCTGGCGTTAGGTGATGTTAGCTAATTTGCGATTGTTGCTCAGACATGTTGATAATTAAACAGCTTTAATGTTGGGGAAAATTCCTCTCAAAAGCAAATGAAGACATCTGGTCCTTTTTAAAGAAGAACCAAAGTGTCAGTTACTGTTTACACATGATTAACTGAGAACGATCTGTAATTAATCCAAATATTAATCTTTGAAATTAGTGTGAGAATTATTTACTATTTAATGCCAACCCTTCCTTTTCCATTAGTGGCTCAAGAGCAGAGTTATTATAGTATATGTGACATTAATGTGCTGCTACTTGTATTGTAGTAAGACATGAGTATTATTTATAAGCCAAACTAGTCACAGCTTGTCCAACTGATTTGTTTGACTATCAGGCATCATTTTATTCTGAAAATCCTGTCAGCAGCAGCCTGAGCAGCACAGAGACACACAGACACACAGGTGAGCTGCAGCCTCTCAGGTGAGCTCTGATGTCATAGTGAAAGATCTGAGATCTTAGTTCAGGAGTTGAATGAAAAGAAAAATAATACAAAGTTTTTGAGATAGTGTGAGCATCACTGTGGGTCTGTGTCATGAAATACACAAACTGAAAGCCAGAATCTCAGGTGAGGTTAGAAAAGCTCACAGCAGCTGTTACAGAGCAGCACATCACCTACAGGTTTCTATACATTTATGTTATTTCAACATTTCATGTGACAGAAGTTGTTATTTTTAAATATTAAGTGTGGTCTCAGATTTAAGTATTCTATCAAAATAGTGGGATATATTCATTTTCACTTCATATAATTTACTGTTGTTTTTTCCTGGTTGTTATGAGCTCTCCATTTCCATGGAAATACATTTGGAATATTCAAAAAAGTGAGATTCATGAGCTTGGTGTTTTACTGTGAGACAGATTGTAACCTGACATCAACCCTGTCGCTTGTATTCATAATGAACATGTATACGGGCTTACTGCGCATATTAAGTGACATTCTCGTTCAGGTCACCAGTTCTACCTGCACTAAAAAATGATGAATTAAATAAATATTTTTATTTGTATGAATTTATGTGTCATTTATCAGATCAGACCCCCGTCCCCACCCCAATCAAACCCCCACCACCGCCGCTGCCAAAATCTCACTCTGAACTCAGTTCAAAACTTGAGAGCCCTGCTTTACAGTATTACCATGGTCACGGAAAATACTGGTCTCTGATTGGCTGGAGGGGGTGTGTTAAAACCGTGTAATACACATATAGTTCAGCTGCAAGTTCGACCACTGTTCAGGATTCATACACTGGAAACCAAGTCTCTGTAACCACAGCAACATGCTGGTTCACTGCCACAGTTAACATTCAAAGTTAGCTTAGCGGCTAATTTTTGCTTCATAACCTTTTAATTTTGTGTTCAACGAAAAATAAGTGAATACTTTTTATTTTAATTCTTTGGTAAGTGACCGTTGTCAGGCAGGATAATTCACTCCAGTTTGTGTGTTAAAGGGTTTTAACACAGTCCAGAGTAACACACTCCGGCAAAGAACCTTCTTTGCCTTCACACCGTGTTCAAACCCTTGAACACACACTTTGTTGTGGATTATCCCTTACATAATAATAATAATAATATGTTAATATTGCAATGAAACGAAAAATGTCTGTGAATGTTCTCATTCATCCAGGTCATGGTTATCCAAAGGAATTGAATCAAGTGCAACTGATATATACCAAGTCCAGTTGCACTTGATTCAATTCCTTTGGAGAAACGAAAAATATCGGTATGGCTATCGGCCATAATCACCAAGGAGTTGATCAATTTATCGGATATCGGCACAAAATCTCAGTATCATGCAGCCTCATCTTGAAGCGAAGACGAAGCAGCAATGATCTGAATGTCAAGGAAAACACAAACCCCGAAGCCCAACACCTCTCCCAACCAGTCAGCCCTCTTTTCTGTCATCCTCATCAGCCAGGGCTCACGTTATAGCGTGGCCTGGTGACTACCTCATACAGGTTGTACAGCTTCATTCTTTATGAAGCTTACCCAATATGTCTGTTTTGTTTGACTGTTGTGTGTGAAAAAGAGGATGTGGCCAGAAGGAGAACATACGTATGTAAACACCAGGTGTAAGAACGAAGCGCGAGCATGCAGGATGTTGAAAGGAGAAAACAAACGGACCACTGACTGTGAAGTGGTTTTGACTTGGATGGTGAAAACAACGAAGCAAGTTGTGTCAATTTTATTTGTATAGCCCAATATCACAACTTACAAATTTGCCTCAGGGGGCTTCACAGCAGTACAACTTCCTGTCCTTAGACCCTCGCATCGGATGAGGAACAACACCCTAAAAAAAACTTTCAACAGGGAGAAAAAATAGGAAGAAACCTCTCCCCCAAGATGGACAACGTCCAATGGATGTTGAGTTTACACAATACGACACTGAAAGAGGATAACAGAAGTATAATGGAATTATAAAATATATGAAGAATATGAGGAGGAGGATGCCAAGCAGTGTCCAGACACCACCGGAACAGCCCAGGACCTGAGCCACGTGACCACCATCACCATGTAAAAAGACAAAACAGTCACATGTCTGAGTGAGAAACAGGATAACAAAATTATATGGATTTATAAGATATATAAAAAGAAAAAGTGATGAGGGGGATGCCAAGCGGTGTCCAGGGGGCGACCAGACACCAGAAATTATTGGGATTAATCCTGTTCACTTCAGTGTAACACTTCACATACACATAAATACAGCTAGCATCGGCCTCACACACTCCCTGGAACACTCCCTGGACTACATCCTTCTCAGTCCCCCCCCCCCCTTTTACTTGTTTTCCTGTTTCCTCCATTATCGCTATAACTGCTATCCCAAGACTTATCGTAGTGCCTCCAGGCAGCAGACAGGCTCTGCAGCTACGCATGGGCCCCAGTCATGCAGACACCCCACAACCAAGAGAACAGCTGCAGCCCAAATCACCGCCACCCCAGAGGAACACCGGGCCCACAAGGGGCCCAGGAGCCCGCATGTTGCTATGGTTTGTGTGAATGTGTGTGTGTACTAAAATAGTGGGATTAAAGTTTCAGGACATTGTCAAGGTGAAAGTAGGGATAGGAGCATCATAGGAAAGATTTTCAACCGCCTGCCTTGCCTCCACCCAACTGATGAGCACCTCACCTTTCCCGCAAACCCTAGGCCTATAATTTGGTGCGTGTGCTGCGTATGCGTTCCAGAACTGGGAGAGAAGGGCGAGCGAGGCACAGCAAGACCAATGCAGGAGTGCAGCCGGCTGGACAGTGGCCAAGTAGACCCCCTGGGACTGGTCAAACCAGGGGCACTTGGTACCCCACCAAGCATCACGAGGGCCTGAGGGCAATCACCACATGACCAAACCTGTCCCGTAAACTGGCCACAGGCACCCCCTGAAACCACAGACCGTGCCTGCGCCTCTGCTGGTCCGGCATGGGAGCGGGAGCCAACGCCACTCCCGGGTCCCCCCCCCCACATCATAACATCCAGCTCCCAGGACAATGCCCACAGCTGCAGGACACCCCACAACCATAGGGACCCAGCGCGGCCCAGAAGCCCCCTACATACCTCAGACCCACGACATCGTCTCAGATCAGAAATACTTATTGCCGAAAAATAGCCCATATCGCACTAAAACAATCAACTTCATTTAGTAGTAGTAGTAGGGCCATTATTCTTTCCATTGAGATATACTCTATTAATAGGTATAACCTTTGGGATGTGGCGAGATGGTTTCTACTTTTCCAGCTAAGTATTCCAACTGTATTCTTGGCAAGTGTTAAAGCCATCAAAATGGGTTGCTGGAGTTTGGGTGGTGTCTCAAACGAGGAGAGACCTCCGAGAAGACAAACCAATGGGCAAACTGGAATGCTGAGGCCCCGGAGAGGATAGTTTATTCATTACGTTGGTCCAGAATGTCTGTCAAGGAATCTCATTTGGAACATGTGTTGGATGATATATGTGCTCTTTGTAAGACTACTACTGGATAAGTTGCATTTTTCAATTGCAGGTCACAGAAAACGTGTTCTTACAAATATACATCCAGAAGGCGACATCGGCGGTGACAGACGAGTTTATATATTCTAGAAAGTTTTTTTTTAAGCTAGCAATATGCATAAGATCACTGATCGTCGGAGGTGGTGGAAGGAAGGGTGGTGTTAGCGCATTTGACTGTTGCTTTTAGAGACTGCTGCAGTTGGAGATATTGCTGGAAGCTGTGGCCACTGATATTAATACCTCTAGGCTGGGAATGATTCACAGTGATTTTTTGTTTAGTTTGGATATATGTGTTCTTGTAGTTTTTGGATATTTGTTTTTGTCTTTGTGTTGCACTGCTGTGGGCTGGGAGGAAACGACATTTCACAGATACTGTTCCTGATTCCTGATTGGTTATTGGGTGCTGGAAAAATGAGAGTGTGAGCGGTCTAGGACGAGAGAGAGAAAAATAAAAATTAAAGAGACAGTAGCCAAAGACCCGGTTCATTAGTCTATGTGGGATAGGTGTAGTTCCTTTATCGCAAAGAAAGGTGTTCTTCTCCTTTATGGTAAAAGGTCGACATTTATACAGCGCCTTTCTAGTCTACCGACCACTCAGAGCGCTTTACAGTGTACGCCTCACACTCACCCATTCACACACACATTCATACACTGAAGGTGGAGGCTGCTGCGCAAGGCGCCAACCTGCTCATCAAGAGTAGCTTGGGGTTTAGTTTCTTGCTCAAGGACGCTTCGACACGTTCTCTGGAGGAGCCGGGGATCGAACCAGCGACCTTCCAATTGCTAGACGACCCGCTAGCTCTACTATGAGTAATTAATCACCCATGCAGCGCCAGTCCTTTCCTATCCGGGATGATTATCATGGCATGGTTTACATAGCGCTTAGTGTTAACTTTGATTATCTTGGCGCAATTTTGGCATGCGTACCTGAATGACCGCAACCCCGGAGCTCGTGCCTCAGGTTTACTTTGTTACTCGAGAGAAGGCATTAACAAACACTGACAAAAATGCTGACGTCACGAACTGGAGCGGACACGGCGGCAATTTGATTCTTAATGGACAAGATTTACGAAATGTTTGCTCAATTTAACAAGTTTTTTTATTTTTTATTTCTTGTTCAATTAGGCCGCTTCAGGTCTCCGTATACAAGAGGCAACTTTCTCAGGGAGAAGTGGTTTGACTGGTGACCTGACTCTCACTTGAAGGAAGTACGTTCAAACAGGTATTTTCACCTGGATTAACACTGGCATCACTGGGTTTCACAAACCGAAACAAGGCAACACGATGGCCCTTGATCTCAAACAGGGAATCAGCTGGGCTAATAATTAACACTACCTTTCATTCATCATCATTACTAAGGTGTTGGGTTTTAGTCTTTTATCTCAAGGAGAACCTGCTGTGAATAGCAACTACAGGAAGCCAAATATTGCCTTTTGAATTAATGATTAAACCACCAGGAAGGAAAAAAAATAATAAGTCAGGAAGAAATGAGCCATGTCGAACCAACAGGAGAGATAAACCGCGGAGACTGGTGCCCGGTGCGACTGGTAATTACAATGTCTGACAATCTAAAAGTGACAATGAAAATCATGTCAGGTTGTGAAAGTGATAACCCACCAGGTTACAGTTTTCCCCTGCACGCCATAATCACTCATAAAAACACAGGTAGAAACTCAGTCGTACAGAAAAAGAAGAAAAAAAGCATCTGGCTCTGGATTTAAGAAACAGTGGGGTATAGTAGGAGAGCATTAAGGATCTGCTAAGTTGTTTCCCAACCCAGTCCTCAAGGACCCCCCTATCCTGCAGGTTTTCATCGTAACCCTGCATAGGTAGCCCTGCCTGTACTTACTCAACCAATCATCTTGTGGCACTTTAATTATGCAAGGTGTGCCAAGTCTGACATTCATTGCTGATTGGTTGAATAACTACAAACAGGTACCTATTCAGGGTTGCAAAGAAAATCTGCAGGATAGGGGGTCCTTGAGGACTGGGTTGATAAACAACTAGGTTTTAGCACATGTCCTCGACTACGTCCTCATTCACTGGGAAATTGGCAATCAGCGCATTGTGGGAACTGCAAATAAGGTGTGCATGAACGTTTTGTCAGTGAGACAGGAAGTTAAAGTGAAGCGTTAATTTGCAGGATAGGGGAACAGAGATAAACGCACTCATATTACAGAAAGGCTCTTAGGACGAGTGTCCACCATATGTTCTCTTAGTCTTTCCACTGGTGTTGGTTGTGTGTGTGTGTGTGTGTGTGGTGGTGGTGGTGGGGGGGGTTCTCGGCCTTGTAAACAATAATGACAGGCAGACTTCTCTGCTCCACTTCATAGCGATACATCTGTTTGTACTTTAGGAGTGATGCTGCCCGCAACACAGACCCAAAAAAACCGACGGGATGGAAGGACAGACGGAAAGGTTTAAAGAAAAGGGGGGTGCAATGTTAACTGTCTGCTGTCCAGAGAACAGTACACTGACTACTATCGGTTTAATAACACCTAATTATCTCCTTCTCCAAGTTCCTCCTCCTTCCTAAACTATCTCTGAGAGAGCATCGGCTCCTCGCTTCCCCCATTCAGTGTCTCCATCTTCCCTCCAGGCTCTCACCGAAGACCTTCCTTCAGAAAGCTGCTCCGTCCAGAATTCACCAAGTCTGACCAAGCAGAATGTGGATAGTCTAAAAGGCAAACACACGCCGTCACAGGAAACAGAGCAACTCGAGTTGAGCGCCGTGTGTCGCACACCGGAAGCGCAAGCTGAGACCCGCCAAATGTGACAGTTAATGTATTTAGCACTGCTCTGTAAAACTAGAACAAAAAAATGTTTTTCCAACGGAAAACACATTAGTCTGTAGGAGCATCGGCATCTGGGAATACAACAGCATCCTGACAACTCACAGATCGTCAAGTAGACATGCGTCAATTTGAGGTTAGACGGCGCCGATGTGGCGGTTTTGCACTGAAATGAACGGGACCGTTTTTTTGATGCGCATCAGCCAGCGGATGTCTGTGTGTGGGGGCCTTAAGGGCTCTGAGACGCTGTCTGTCAAACCAAAGCCAACAATATTAAGACTCTGGGTTCCCACAGCCTCTGATGACTTTAAATTATTCAAAATCTGGTGCTCCATTGCTTATAGATTAAATATACTAGAGGAGTGCCCTCAGTAGAGTGCGGCCTCATTCATCAATCATTTTTATGTACAAATTTGTTCTTACACACCCATTGACTTTTTTTTTTAGCTCTTAAGATTGTCCGACAGTCATAATGGTTATTTGTAATTCCTTCCCCCTAACATCTATCGTCTACGTCTTGCAATGAGCTTTTACCCAGGCCTGCAAAGGCATCAGCTGGTGTCTAAATTCAGGGGTTATCCAGGTTCTATACACATCTCTGAGACAAACTTCAGGGTTAAAAAATTCCATCGGGTGTGTAAGAACAAATTTGTATGTAGGATTGACGAATGAGGCCCAGAGCAGAGCTCCACCCAGGCGTAGTATCTCCCTACTGTCGGTGCTCAAACTTGGTGACAAAAGCCTTTTTTCGTCTCCTGGGGGAAACATGCGGACAGAAAAACCAGTGTTTTTCCTGCCGTTATAAGACTTTTGCGCGGTACCTAACCATTTCAACTGAATGTGAAATGGCAACAAAGAAAAAGTCAATATGTAGTGCTCAAGCTAAAAAAAAAATCTACCAATTTAAACATTTTTACCTGTCAGTCTGTGGATGCGAAGAACGCTAAAGCTAATTACAGCTGCTGCTTTAGCTAGCTGACATACTAGCGCAGCAGTGAAAATGTTGTGTTAGTTAATCCATGCTAAAGTGGATAAATGTCCTTTGTTTTGTCTTTATCAATAAAAGAAAAGTCAGCAGAGAGAGGAAATGTTTCCAAAGGGTGTAAAAAAAAGATGCTCATGTTGCTAAAAGAGCCTTTAAATAAGATAACTAAAAAAAAAGGTGTTAGGTGTGATATTTTTCTTCCACAAACTCCATTTTGGCTTCACTTACTGAGACAGGTAGCCATAAAAAAGTCTTGGAGCAAACTGACGATAGCTCTTAGCAGAGTTAAAAATCATTCTTCTGGATTTGTTTCACAAAAGCAAAAGACAGGAACTGGAAAAGGGCAGAACGAGGCAAAGACAAACCGAAGAAGCTTTGAAAAGCATTTGAGAGCCGGAAAACCATATAACTGCAAATCTGCTCAAGATGATAAACAGAGTACAGCCACCTCTTTTGTGTGATAGGATTTACTATCACGAGGGATTTTCAGGACACGGGAAATGGAAGAATGGAGGACAAACACAGCAAAACAAAACTACTGAGCATTTTGCAACAAGAGCACAAGAATCCAGTGAACAATCGTCTGTCTATAGTTTATGGTAGTGTTTTAAAAGTTGGACGTGAAGTAAGAGGGAACCAGATTGTTTGAGCAGCAGGGAAATGTTCCAGCTCTGGACTGGAAGGAGAGAGAGGAGTGTATGGAGACCTCCCTCTATCACAGCTGCAGCTGTACTCAATCACACACACACACACACACACACATTCTCCCTCTCTCAGACACACACGCACCAACGTGCACATATACATGTGCACACACATATGGACACAAACAATACTGCAAATTTGCATGTGTGCACATGAACACACGCACTTGCACACGTGCACACAAACACTCATGCAAAATACTTGGTAGAGGTGCACGAATGCACTGCATGGCACACCAGAAGTTGGCCACATATGTGAACACACACACTTTCTCCCTCTCACAGATACACGTGTGGACACAAACAATATTGCAAATTTGCATGTGTACACACGAATACACGCACTTGCACACACGCACAAAAACCCTCATGCAAAACACTTGTAGCGGTGCACGAATGCACTGCACGGCACATATGTGAAGTTGGCCACATATGTGAACGCGCACGCGCTCACACGCGCACATATACACACGCACACACACGTGGACACAAACAGTACTGCAAATTTGCAAATGTGCACACGAGCACACATGCACAAAAACACTCGTGCAAAATACTATACACACACACCTACCTGAAGTGCACTTTACGTCACAGCTGATGTTTACAACAATCAATCAGGCGCCTATATCATTTCACATCTGACGTGATGGTGTCTGCTAGATTCTGTCATCCTCTGGTTTATTGTTGAAGCCTGGCGAGGAGTCTGTAGTTTGAACGCTCCAATAACAAACTGCGGCAGGTTGTATTTGGTTTGGCACCCGCCCCGTTACAGCCTGCGGTGTCTGGGCCTCCGGGGACACACAAACATGGATTCATGGGGCGCCAAGTTGGCCTGCTGAAGACATGAGCGATGCTCCACGCTGACCCGCTCCATGGCTAGTGGCAGCAAGTCGTTTACCATGCCGAGACCCTCCGTACAATGACCTGCCGGGGAAGAAATTACCCAAATATGTTACAGAAAAAATTAAAGCGATAGAGCAGTGGTTCTCAACCTTTTTGGGGTCCTGGACCCCCTGTGTATTTTTGATCTACCCTGAGGACCCCTCCACCTGATCTTGGGGGAGGGGGGTTGCAAGTTGATAGAAACAGTAGAAACTGCATTTTAAATTGCATTATAGCATTTATTCACTCTTTGGGGCAAAAATAAGAGCTTTCAGTTGTAACTTAGATATAGTTAACAAAACAGAATTCTTATGCAGTAACTTTCAGATATATGTAACAAAACAGAATATGTATTCAGTAACTTTCAGATATATGTAACAAAACAGAATATGTATTCAGTAACTTTCAGATATATGTAACAAAACAGAATATGTATTCAGTAACTTTCAGATATATGTAACAACAGAATTTTTATGCAGTAACTTTTAACAATGCAAACGGGAGCGAGATCTCTTATAAATTCTCTAATAAATTACACTTGTGAAACAGATGTGATTAGAGAAAAAAGTCCCGTTACCCTATATAGTTTAGGTAGATAAAGGTCTCAGTCACATTTGATTAAAATAATCCTATTTCTATAAATGTCATAGGATCTTTTTTTTAAAGATATTTTATTTTCACGGACCCCTTGCAATTACACCACGGACCACTAGGGGTCCGCGGACCCCCGGTTGAGAAACACTGCGATAGAGTAACCGGCTATTTTTTTGGCCGGTGCAGGATTCGATACGGCGTGTACAGCACCACAAGGCGACATCACTAACCGTTAGGCTAAAGGGTCAGACCGCTTAGCTAGGGACTAACGTGTGTTATTAGTCGTTTACAATAGTTTAGGGGGGGTTTTTTGTTTGTTTGTTTTTTTAATGTGTCCAATCCTTACATTGAGTCATACAAACGTGTGGATAATTTTTTTTTTGTTATATCTGTGCAGTTTGAAGCATATTCACCTTCTTCCACAGCAGAAGCTGCACATTCGTCTTCGAATGAGGAAGACAAAGCGTCTGACGGAAAAACAGCCCAGAAAGTAGCATCTGATTTTCAGGACGTCGTGTGTAGTCGTGAAAACACGGGTTAAAAAACACGTATTAACACGAGTCTGACGAGTAGCAGGCTTCCACGACTGGCCCTGGAGGACGCCTTCTTTGAGAGGAGTCGCTAATGATCCCGGGCGGTGAGCTAAGCTAGCTAGGCTAGGCTAAACTCCATGACGTAAGCATGACACAATAGTAAAAACCCTGGCAACCAAACTATCCCTAAAAAAAAAAAAATTTGAATAAGTCAAAATAATCAACGACACTATTCTTAAAAAACTGTATTTGCTATCAAAGTCGACAAACTCGACGTAGCGATATGGTAGTTTGAGAATTACCGTCAACCGGAAGGCATTTTGAACCAACTGAGTACGGAGCCCTATTAGGGACATGGGGGGGGGGGTTAGTGGGCAGTTCCCTAACGCGTTCACGTTGCTACGGCCCCGTAAGTTAGTGACCACCACTTAGTAAAAAAAACAAATAAACAAAAGAAAATAAACAATAGAAAATGTAGCCATCGTTTCAATAAAACGTAGCGCATGTATCGAGTGAGGCGTCTTTTGTATTTTTCCACTGGAATTTCGTAATTTCCCGCTTTCCAGGGGACCCAGTTGTTACTGTAAACTACTAATAAGACACGTTAGCCCCTAGCTAACGGGTCTGACCCCTTAGCTGAGCGGTTAGTGATGTGGCCTTGTGGTGCAGTACACCCCGTATCGAATCCCGCACCGGGCAAGAAAATAACCGGTTACATTACCAAAGATTTCGCGGTGGGCTCAGGTCGGTGGGGAGAAAAAGAAGGTGGGGACGAGTCAGCCACACACGCCGTGTTTCACGAACTACGCAGCATCACAACTAAGGTGAGGCGCGTTTATCTGGAACCCCCCCCCCCCCATGGGGAAAGACACACAAGTGGGTTCGGGAGGGTCCAGCCAGGACTCGAACATCTGTAATGTGACACGCGTGTCCATCTGAGACGAGTAAGCACAGCGGCGACTTTCCTTCCTCCCACGGCAGATTTATACAGGGAGGTGGCAGCGACAGGGCCTTCCACATCACAGGGTTCAGTCATAATGGATCTGCACACTTCCGGCTGCCACCAGTGTAACCGGTTATTTTCTTGCCCGGTGCGGGATTCGATACGAGTTGTACTGCACCACAAGGCGACGTCACTAACCGCTCGGCTAAAGGGTCAGACCCGTTAGCTAGGGACTAACGTGTCTTATTAGTAGTTTACAATGGTAATGAAGAGTCCTCATCAGGAATTCACAGATACTTTTCCAACCCGGTCAAATACCTGCCACTTTACTGCCTCGCTAGCGTTTGATCTGAACATTTTGGTCACGTCAGTAATATATGTTGTATAAAGCTGCCATCATATACACAGCTTGTGACGTCATGAGGAGACGCGTTCCCACTTCCCAGTGACAAGGACTACACCCGCCATGGCCGCCCCATAATGGACTACAACACCCAGAGGCGGTGAGAGCGCCCCCAACGTCCAGCTGTTGCTGATCTGTCAGACAGCTTTATCTCAAACCCAGGCTTGACATAGGAGTCATGGCGAGGAGGGAAGAGTTTTAAGAAGGTGAAATAAGAGATCTGGGTACAATTGATCTCTCTGGTTAATCATCAGTCATTTGAGAGATTTCAGTTATTCTGTAAAAGAGGAACTGGCTAGAGAAATTAAAGTTGGAGATCTTATGTCTTGGCTTATTTTTGACCCAATACCTCCGAGGACAAAGATTACTGGCCTGTCGTGACGTCACAAGCTTATGCTCTATATCTATCTATTGGAACACATGGCTCTACAACTGAACATTATTCTAAAAAGGGCTATAAGCGTTTTAATTCAGATTAAATTTGCAGTGACTGAAAATGTGAACTGAGATGTGTGTAAAGGCTGATTCGTGTTTATATTTATTTCCATTTGTTTTTGGTGATGTCAGGAATTGTACTATTTCCTCCTCTGTACGTTTTGTGTTTTTCCAGTCCAGCATAGGAGAGTCTGTTGCACTGAAAGCTTCCTGGCTTCCCCCAGTCTGTGGTTTTAATCCGAGATGAATGCTGTTAATAAGTAGCCTGCGTGTGTGTGTCATCACGGGGGGGGGGGGGGCAAATGTCACTGATAAGCAAATCACCCCAAGAAGAGTTTCCAGCCTGTATATCTCAGTAGAACTGCCGGATAATCGAAAAGACGACGTATTTATCTCGTAATATTAAAAGATGACTGAAGTTTTTGAAAATTACACCAAGTGACTTAACTGTCATGCGAATTTCGATTACGTCATCGGTAATCGCGAGGTACTCTACCCGGAAGTACAATCATTTGTTTCTTCTTCTCAGAAGTTCAGTCCGTGCTCGCTAGGCTGTAACAATGTTGCAATTATACGACGATGTGCAGTAATACGGTGCCGTCTTCTTTCTCTACAGGTGTATTAGACAGCACATTAGAAATAATATAGAGTAGAAAGTATATTAGCATGAACACAAATATCACAGTAGACAATGTAAAGAAAACAAACATTGAGCTATATAAACTGAAAAATGAATATGTAAATTGGGTTGCATGTGACAAAAAAGATTTTCACGTAGTACATTGAGGGTTTTTTTATCTTTCTTTCCTTTTTACATAATTAAGGCCATTCATATAGCAGCCCAATGAATTTTAAATGGCAAGCAAATTGGTTTCTCGTTGTACCATTTACTTTTTATGTATTCAAAATGTGCCATGTGTAATGAAAAGGTGTGATGAATGTATAACTTATCCAAGGTTTGGTCACATTTCAGCAAAAACGTCCTTGCCTTGCAGTTTAACCCTTGCATCCGTGGAAGTAGAAATGAAACATTCCAGGTCTGACTAGAATGTTTCTCCCGTGAATCAATTCCAAAATTAAATGGGAAATGGTTTTTATTATCCATTTGACAGCCTCTCCGATCAACAGCTTTACGTGTGCTGCCACCTTGTGGATGATTTGAATAACTGAAATCAGAAGAGGCGAGAGGAGACACGTCTGGAAAATGTCTAGGCCTGTAGTAAGTACAATGGTGCCTTTGAAAATTGCCCAGTCAGACACCCTCCATGAGAATTGTATTCAGCAGTGTTTCTCAATCAGGTCCTCAGGTACCACCAGTACTGCTGGTTTTCTATTCTACCTGGTGGTTCATCACAGTCACCAGTTGGTCCAGGTCTAAAACCTGTCTGACTGGAAGCTTAATAACTGGAACAGGTGAACGTCATGAACTACCTGGTAAACTAGAAAACAAGCGCTGGTGGTGTCACCTGAGAACCTGATTGAGAACTGCTGGTATCCAGTATTGCGCAATGGCAGCTGAGGCATGAGACCTTATTTAACCCTATATAAGGAAATGACGGCAGACATAAACGGTGCACAGGACAAAAGCAAACGTAGCTTAAATTTGATGGGAGGTACAAGTGGAGTTAAATTTGTACATATTGTAGAGAAGCCGTCGTTCATGCGGTCTGTGTTGTGTCTATTTTACATTACAGATCTTGGTTTGTTTCATTGTGGTCTTGTGACTGGATCAGAGGCGTCTCAGGGCACGTGACCGACAGCTACCAGCTAAATGTTTGTGTCTGTAAGCAAGGACAACTTGGCAGCCAACCAGTAACCGGCCATCATCTGGAGGTCCAGCTCTATTCTAAACACCCCAGCCGGCTGGTGAAAGGTCCGTTTGTTTTAATTTGTATAAGGCGCCGTGTCTGACAGAGGAAAAGGTTTCCAGCCAAAATAAACAAACATAACTTTTAAAGACATGTTAGTGACGGCAAGGTTTGAATATTCCAGTTAGAGAGGGCGAGAACTTGTGTGGCGTTTGCATGTTCTCATGTTTGTGCAGGCTTTAGGTGGATTGTAGACTATAAATTGCCCACTATAGGCATGTATGGCTGTGATGTCGGCCTTGCAACAGACTGGAACCCTGTCCAGAGTGTCTTGTCTCCCTGCCTTCTGCCCAAAGCAAGCTGGGAGCCATTCCCGTCCCTGTGACCCTGGGAGAGGCTTTAGCGTGTAAAGGCCGTGGATGGATACCATCTGGTGCACAGAAAGCCTCTTAGTATGAGTTTGATAATACTGAAAAACAAATACACTTTTGTAAATATATCATTAGAACGGGTGGCCTAAACAAGTATAGCGCCACCTCATTCCTGCCAGTGTCAGTGATTTATTCAAGCGGTTAAACTACACAGGAATTCTTCGGCTCTTATTCCAAATATTTGACCTGAGCCAAACTCTGAGGGTTCGGCAGCAACGAATGTTAAACCTCCAGGCTGCAAATACCATTTGGGTTCATTGAAAACATCAGCCGCGGGTTACGGGATATGTAAGAAAGGCAGCGTGGCAGAAAATATAAGACAATTACTGAAAAAAAAATTTTTTTTTTAATTAAATTTATCACGATTACAAAAAGAATAAAATCCTCCGGTGTCTGAATGATATAAAGTCTGTTGGGAGTATCCACAGTTCCGGATGAGCCCACACGATGCACCGCGGCACTTCCTCGACAAAAACAAGGAAGGAAAAAAAAAAAAAAAAAAAAAAGGAGAAATGGTCCAAAAGGCTGCAGGAGGTGTTATAGCGACCCCCCTGTCACTCTCCTGAACAGGGTTTGTCTCTGTTGGGAGGTCATGTTCTCGCAGCTCTCCAGCAGGTTGGCGATGATGAGGGTCCGCTGGATGCTGCTGGCTTTGACCCACACGCGGCCGTTCATCCCCACGACCAGCTCACAAGGAAACAGCTTCTCCACGTCCTTCATAATGTCACTCTCAGGGGCCAACAGCCTGGTGGGGAGAGATGTTAATAATAATGATGATCTTTATTAGATGACTGTGATTTATAAAAAACAACTCAGTATCAGGGGACACGTTGTAAGAGGGCATTTGCATGCAAGGCTGCTCTGGTTCATTGAATAGATGTATAATCTAATGACAGAAAACCATCTGAAATAAACTCTAAGACAGACAAGGTAGTGACAGCTTTAAGACATTGGCTCTAAGAAAGGAGATCATTGTTCTTTTTTTCCTCTATTTGTGGCTTTGTGTTCATTGTTTTTGTTTTTTTGGACCCCCCCCCAGTTGTACTTGGCCAAGTACCCTATTTTCCAAGCTGTCCCAGTCGCTGCTCCACCCCCCTCTGCTGATCCGGGAAGGGCTGCAGACTACCACATGCCTCCTCCGATACATGTGGAGTCGCCGGCCGCTTCTTCTCACCTGACAGTGAGGAGTTTCACCAGGGGTACGTAGCGCGTTGGAGGATCACGCTATTCCCCTCAGTTCCCCCTCCCCCCGAACAGGCGCTCCGACTGACCAGAGGAGGCACTAGTGCAGCGACCAGGACACATACCCACTTCCGTCTTCCCACCCGCAGACACGGCCAACTGTGTCTGTAGGATGCCCAACCAAGCCGGAGGTAACACGCGGATTCGAACCGGCGATCCCCATGTTGGTAGGCAATGAAATAGACCACTACACCACCTGGACGCCTTTGTGTTCATTGTGAAATCGACTATTGTGTATGGGAGCACATGGTCAGGTGACTGTGTACTGCATTTACTTGTGTTCTAGGTGTATGCTGTACTCGTTCAGTAGAAGCTTGAGTAAAATCAAACTGAAACTAAAAGAGGAGTGTTAGTGCCACGTGTTACCAAAAAAGAGAAATGATAGTGGACTCATGCCATCTTCTCTGTTCTTCATCCAGTAGGGCTGGGTATCAACAGCGATTTCCCGATTCAATCTTAATTAACGAGGACCCGATTCGATTTCAGTTCGATCCAATAACGATCAATTAGGAATATTTGAGTAACAATGCCTGTATTGTGAGGATCTGAAAAAGATTGAAAACTAATGCTGTGAGCCGCAGGGGAGCCTCTAACTTGTTAAGTTTTTTTTTTTTAAATCAACGCTTGAACTTTAACAATCGTGCCGAAAGCATTAAATCCCGGTGCCTCGGAACAGAAAACTGCTCGAACCGAATACAAACTGAGGTCAACACGAGAAGACACGCAAACGCCTTCTCAAGCCGACATTCAGGATCCGCCGATTTGGCAGCAGAAAGCAAACTAGGGGCCAGCAGCCTCCTTTGCTGTCAAAAGATGCAATTTGGGTCGACCAAGTTTACATATTAATTCAGCAGAGACTCCAATCCTTCACACGTCCGCTGAAAAAAAAAATTAAGTTCGGGATTTTGGAATAAACATCGGACTGTTGAAACGAAAATAAGGATCATTAAATTGATATCTCTAGCCGGCCCTGTGAACCAGAGTTTACTATGTCCTTAAATCTGCAACTACCAGTCGCCATCCGTGTTTCACCACCCTGAGCAGAACGAGATTCTGGCTTCAGTTTATTCTCCAGATGGTCTCTAAACATCTTTTTACACTTTAGACTTTAGACTCAGCCTCTTGCCAAATGACACAGAGACAAAACATTTGCCTTTTCCCTCTAAAAGCATCCCAAACAAAGTGTGTTGGATCAGGGCATCCCATACCTGCGCACCAGTCCCAGGGAGACCTTGAAGAGAAGTCCTTCTGCTCCAAAAACCCCCATGCCATTAGCACGTCCCAAGCTGTCCATACAGACCACCTCCGGCTCCATGTCCTTGTTGGCTATGGTGAACTGACAGTAGACCAGGTCTCCCACCTTAAACACACACTCAGTATTAGTATGGGATCATCACTACTGCAGCCGGTGGCCCTGCAGACACAACAAGCAGTGCTGTCCTGTTTTCCATACGTGCGTATTGTGATGCTTCTCTAACATTAAATGTAGTCATTGAGTGTCTTGATGCATGCTCGATAAGCCAGGTACGAAAATCCCAGAAAGTTGAATCAGTTCATCCGGACACAACGTTTCATCACCCATCCTCTTCAGTCTCAACTGCCTGCGGGTATCCCCACCCTTACAAGCAATACAGTGGCGTAACCACGGCTGTATTATAGTAGAACTGGATACGGCGCCGCCGCTCAGCCTTGCAGCCAATTGTGTTTCTCCAGTGGTCACTCGGGGTATTGCAGCGAGACCACCACTGTAAAAGAGACGCCTGTAAAACTGTTGACAGGACACCTGCAGCTATAACCATGGTCCATTACTACTCTTTGTATTGTATATTTTTAAGCCATGGGGTTTTAATCTTTTGGAAATTTTCCAAAGCCCAGAAAAATCTTTTTTCCCCCCTGCATGACTGCACGGCTGTGTACGGACCGTTGGTGGGAGTAACGCTACTGCGCATATTCAGTTGGCCCCATGTACCCGGAAGTAACCCGGAAGCCAGAAACTTTCCCGGCGTATGCGCCAGGCGAGCAACTCTCATAGGAATGAACAGGCGCCGTTTTTAGATCCGGTATCCGGTTCTACTGTAATACAATCATGGGCATAACGACCGAACCAACGATCGGTTTGAAACTGATCTTTTTTGGTCATTATGCCACAGTATCGTATGTATACTGTACTGCATGTAAATCTTCAGGGTTGTGGTTTTAAAGGAGTAAGTGACCAACTTGTTTTTTAAGACACTTAAAATAGCATAAGATTGCATCAATAATTGGTTGTGATAACATATTCAATAAGTATAGTAACGTGCATGGATAAGTAGACACGTTGGTCCTTCACTAACGCGTCGGACCCTTTAGTCGACCGGTTAACGTTGTCGCTTGCGGAGTGGGAGACACGGGTTCGCGTCCCGGCTGTGGCGGTCCCGGACTGCCCCCCGAATTCGCTACATTGGTGTCAGAAGTGGGATGGTGGGACCGTGAGGCCATCGGAAGCGCGTGCGCCCAGAGGCGTGAGGGAGCTGATATGCGCGCTTCCCGAAGGAGGGGGGTAGTGACGCCAATGTAGCGAATTCGGGGGGCAGTCCGGGAACCGCCAAAGCCGGGACGCAAACCCGTGGCTCCCGCTCCGCAAGCGACAACGTTAACCGGTCGACTAAAGGGTCCGACGCGTTAGTCAAGGACCAACGTGTCTACTTATCCATGCACGTTACAGTATACTAACTGACGAACCCCGTTTCTGAGACGTCCTGTTTGCTGCTTACCTGTACGTTGGGTCTGTTCCTCTTCGTGGAGCCCTCGAACGCCAAGTAGGAAAGCGTTGCCTGTTCACTCCCGCCCACGTCCACTTTGAAGACGTCCCCGGATTTCACCGTTACGATGCCAATCACACTTTCTCCTTTGGTTGGAACGTACTGGAGGGAAAACAAAGAGTCAGGATCACGGTTCGAAGGAACACTTTTGGTTGATCTGATTCAGAGCAGAATTTTTGACATTGGGCTTCTGCTCTCACTTACTGTTACATCTCAACATGTATAAGCCACTTTCTCCATTTTACCAGCCAGCTAGATTTTAAGATTAAATAGAACCTGCAAATGCAAATGTGTGCGTATGATTATTCATGGTTCATGTTGTTATTCATGGTTCATGTGAGGAAATCATCGTTTAGTTCCACTCCACAGCTGAGCAAAGAGACAGTAGCTCAATATGAACCCTAAAGAAAGCAGGGACTCGGGTCATGCTTTAACAACAATGAGCCTATTTGTCTTTGAAGGGTGGTCCAACTAACCCTATGCCTTCCTTTTGCCCACAAATGATGGGTCTTTTCATGCCGAGAACCAGAATCATGTTTACTTGACTCCAGTTTTGTGGCTCTCTCATTGCATTTAACATAGAATAACAACACTGCAATACAACAATCTACAGATATATACACAAGGATTGACTTACACAGGCAAAGTAAGAGGTGATAAAGTGCAATGGTTCAGAGAATATATCAGAGATGCTGAAATAGATGTTAGCGGGTTATTTACATACATGCCTGAGGTAGCTGGACATGAGAGAGCATACCTGTATATGTGCAATGTACAGTACAATATATAGAAAATGGTTGGATTTATTAGACAGTGTTAAGCGTTCATTTGAACAGCCCACGGAAAGAAACTGTTTTTATATCTGGTTGTTTTGGGGTACAGTGCTCTGTAGCACCTGCCAGAGGGGAGGAGTTGGAACAGGTTGTGACAGGTCTGCAGTAATGTTGCCTGCCCGTTTCCTGAGTCTGAAGGTGTATAAGTCCTGAATGCAGGGCAGGTTTGCACCAATGATTTTCTCTGCAGACTTAACTGTCCATTATAGTCTGTCCCCATCCTGTTAGGTGGCTGAACCAAACCAGACAGTGATGATTGTGCAGAGGACAGACTGGATTATCGCAGTGTAGAACTGAATCAGTAGTTCCTGAGGCGGGCTGAATTTTTTGAGCTGGTGGAGAAAGTGCATCCTCTGCTGGGCCTTTTTGATGATTGTGTCCATGTTGGATGCCCACTTTAGGTCCTGGGAGATTGTGGAAACCAGAAATCTGTAGGTTTTCACTGTAGACACCATGCTGTTGAGTATGTTGGGGGGGGGCAGTGTTTGGGGACACCTCCTTATGGAATGTGGTCCACTGTTTTGAGTGAGTTCAGCTACAGGTTTTTATGGCTGCACCAGAGGGCCAGTTGATCAACCTCTCATCTCTATGCAGATTCATCACCATCCTGGATGAGGCCAATGATGGTTGTGTCGTCTACAAACTACAGGAGTTTAACAGATGGGTCACCTAAGGTGCAGTCATTTGTGTAGAGGGAGAGGAGTAGAGGGGAGAGCACACATCCCTGGGGGGCGCCAGTGCTGATTGTCTGGGTGCTGGATGTGATTTTCCCCAGCCTCACCAGCTGCCTCCTGTCTGTCAGGAAGTTTTAAATTCACTGGCAGATGGGGCTGGTACAGTGAGCCGGGAGAGTTTGGAGTGGGGGATATCTGGGACGATGGTGTTGAACGCTGAGCTGAAGTCCACAAACAGGACCCTTGCGTATGTGCCTTGGGAGTCGAGGTGTTGGAAGATGTAGTGCAATCCCATGTTGACTGCATCATCCACTGACCTGTTTGCTTGGTAGGCAAACTGCAGGGGGTCAAGCAGGGGGCCTGTGATTTCCTTCAGGTGGGCCAATACCAGTCTCTCGAAGGATTTCATGACCACAGACGTTACAGGAGGATGCAAACTAGTGCCATTGATAGATCATCTTGACATTGCTTACTATAAACACACAATACACTCGGGTGCTGAATAGGTTAATAACTTAATTAGATGTACATGCACAACCTTTTATCATTTATTCTGCTTCTACTGTGCAGTATATTGATGTTGACTGTGTAAAATAGCTCATGTAGCTGTGCACCATCATTAAGTAGTATCATCATTTAAATGATCACCGGCAATATCTAATACATTGCAATACTTCGGGAATGTGTACAATGAGATGCGCAATAAACACACACCACTTGATCTCTATCTTCCATACGCCCTTTATAGTACTTCCTACCTTGTGCTTGTTTACTGTTAACCAACTTTTCACATATATATTTTGTTTTCTTTACATCTAGTCTCGAGCTTGTATACATCTTACATGTACTCACAAATACGGTTTTATATTATTTACGTGGTGTGTGACTGCCACGCTTTACACTGCACTTGCATTTGCACTGTGCTGTGTTGCAAGTTGCCGAGAGCATGCATATGCACATCCCTCTCCAGGTCGTTTCCAGCCATTTACTGAAGTGCCGCCGTCTTCTTGTAAAACGGGGGCTTTAGTAATCTCTTTTACAGAACAACGTTGAGTTTTGTTGGGAGTCTAACGTAACAGACGTTAAAATACGGCCCTTTAACTGAGCGGTTCCCACGTCCGGATCTCTCTGTACACCGGCGCCAACCGTCTCATTTCCCACACAACTCACGGCACGTCTCACCCGTCTCTGCTGGGAGTCGATCCAGTACATACTCGGTGCCTTGTGCCGGAGAATCCCACATTTATAGGCCAGGATGTCGCCTCCATTCCACCGTAGTCCCGGACCGCAGATCACTTTCTCGCTTTTCACAGTTTCGGATAAAGAAATAACCTCCGCCGCCTCGAACGAGAACACGTCCCCCGGCAGTAACACCTCCCCGATTCTACTTTTCAAGCAGGAATCCATAGCGGTGCTCTACCGTCAGTAGAGACGGCAACATGTGAATGGGTGCACACACGGGGGGACAGGAATTAATGTGACACGGGCGACCCGGAAGAGGTTGCGGAGCGTTCTGACGGTTTTGCGCGGTAGCGCCACCGTGCTGTGTGGCGGACACACGGCGGCCTATGACGGTTCTCGAGAACAACCGCGGCTTCTTCAGACCTGAACTTTACGTGCTACGCGTTTCCCGCTGCGGACTTCTATCGTCTAACGCAGTGTTTCTCAACCCGGTCCTCAAGGATCCGCTATCCTGCAGATTCTCTTCGCGACCCTGAGTAGGTACCTGTTTGTAGTTATTCAACCAATCAGCAATGAATTTTGTCAGACGTTGCACACCTTGCATAATTAAGTGCTGCGAGATGACAGGTCGAGTAAGTACAAGCAGGGCTACCTATGCAGGGTTACAATGAAAATCTGCAGGATAGGGGGTCCTGGAGGACACGGTTGAGAAACGCTGGTCTAACGGTAAACCGCACCACGCACGTTCCCTCTAGAGACCGCTAGAGGCAGTGTGCGCGCATCACCTCCGGGCGCTTGGAACATCGAGTATGAACTTTGGACGTTGTTGCCTGAATAACTGCACGCGTCGACCGTGTGAAGCTGCAGTGTAAACAAGGGAATCAACTCCCATCTTTTCGTAGTGTGTGTGTGTGTGTGTGTGTGTGTGTGTGTGTGTGTGTGTGTGTGTGTGTGTGTGTGTGTGTGTGTGTGGTGTTAGTGTGTGTGTGTGTGTGTGTGTGTGTGTGTGTGTGTGGTGTTAGTGTGTGTGTGTGTGTGTGTGTGTGTGTGTGTGTGTGTGTGTGTGTGTTAGTTAGTGTAGATAGCGGGACCGAAAACGAAAGCACTTATGATCCTAATTCTTTTTGGAGGTGGTAGGTATTGTCTCAGAGAGTAAGGGGGAAATCCCAGAAAATTAAAATTATGCATAAATATGCATAAATATGCAAAATATGCATTTGTCTTTTTTTTAAAAATGGCTAAAAACCACTTTTCTCGGCATTTCAGATGATTCTGAGCATCTTTGATTTTTTCACCTATACAAAAAAAATTCTGGGACTTAGAAATGTTTTGGTATTATGCAAAATATATGCATTTTTGCAAAAATGCACTTATGATCCTAATTTTTTTTGGAGGTGGTACGTATTGTTCCAGAGAGGACCAGCAAAATAGCAGAAAATTAAAATAATTATGCATAATTATGCATAATTATGCAAAATATGTATTTTCTAAAAATGGCTAAAACCCACTTTTCTCGGTATTTCAGATGATTCTGAGCATTTGAGGGGAGGGAGTTGGAGTTGGGGGGGGTGTAGGGGCAGGGGGAAGGCGGTTAGCTGGCAGGATGAAGAGGAGGGGGATTTAGGCGGGTGCATAACCAAACCGCTACATTGTAGCGGGGTTCTTCTAGTCGTAAATATTCCTACATGAAACACCAGCATGCTCATTGTCCAAGTTGGCCCACACCTTCAGCCAAAAGATGGCGATATTTGCTGAGTAATCATCCCATCCAGATTTGAAAGCCCTTCTTGTTACTCTCGCTATCCCCCCCCCCATAACTTAAAACAACTCCTATTTATCCTGAAAAACGCCACTGCATACACGCACTCTTCGCAACCCCCCCCCCACTTTACATTAACACGTTTTAACACATTCAAGCACAGCAGCTGCAGTCTTCTAATGTTGGATGCCAACCGGTTATGTGCCTTGCTAAAGAGCACGTAATGGGGGGGCCCCCCAGGTCTTAACAGAGATTTGAACCGGCAAACCATCGTGCAATACGTTTGCTCCTCCCGGACATCAGATCATTGGAGGTGTGGTTTGTATTTGCAGCATCTTGTCATAGTTGTAGATACGGTGCTTTTTGTCCACCAAACGTGTATTTACACAAGGAATCTGGTCAGCGTCTGTGTGTTTACAATGCCTTGCTCAAAGACACTCCGGCAAGGGCAGCTGCAGTAGGTTGACCAGACGTGGACGGTTCCCCGGGTGGGGTGCTCTGTCCCCGGCTGCTGGCATTGTCCCTGGAAACAGCCATGGCTCGCCCACTGGGCCTTCCCGTAAACGGAGATGAACTATTTCATTTTATTTATTTTCATTCAAGAGGATTTTTTTGTTTTGTTTTTTTACAATTACGCGAAAGCCACTTTAAGGGAGACTCGAACTCCTGTCTCAGCTTTCACACTCGCTCGTTATGTAATCTCACCAGGCCACTGCCCTCAAGGTGACCAAGGGCTTGGGGAAGAACATGAAAATGTCACTTCAGTGACAAACTGCAGGTGGAATTCCCAGGTCCACCCGAAGCTTAGCGGTTAGTCACCATGTGCATGTGTGGGTTACCGGGTGTCTTTGGGGGGTGGGGTGGGGTGGGGTGGGGTGGGGGCACAAATGTCCCCGGGCTTGCTCCCTGTACACATATGGGTGTATACAGTGTACACATCCATGTGTGTGGAGGTCAACACTTGTGTTGTGATGTGCAGGTTGTGGCAACAAGCCCCCTCCACAAGTAGCTCATGTCAGCTACTCGCTGTCGTGGGTTGTTGAACCCCACCCTTCCTTCCACCTCCACCTCCACCCGCCCCAGCGGTTCCTCTTGCTGAGATAAGCGGGCCATTGTAAAACCAGACCCCCCCACCACCACCACCTATCACCTAATGGACCGTGGAGATCCAGAGACCAGCAGATGTCTTTCAGCTCAGGACTATTGCAGGGGGTGGGGTGAGGGTGGGGGGTGGGGGTGGGGGCGTCCTGTTTGAGGCTCCAGAAACATCTGCCATTATCGGTCAACGCTGTGGGAACGCAGCGGATTCTTACATAACTCACCCCCACACGCTGGAAAAAAACGGGGCTTTACTCTTTTTAGAAGAGAACAGCTGATTTTCAACGCACGTATTCCTGTAGTCAGCTGCGATGGCTGCCGGGTCAGCGAGGTCACAGCCACCCCCCGAACCGGCCCTCCGTCCTGTTAGCTACACCCGACCTCTATGGTGTATGTAGATGGCCTGTGTCCGTGGTGTGGATATGAATGCACGCGCGCACGGTGTTCACGCATGTATACGTGTTTGTGCATGTATACGTGTTTGTGCATGTATACGTGATTGGACATGTGTACGTGCCCGTGCATGTATACATGTTTGTGCACGTATAAGTGTTCGTGCATGTATACGCGTATGTGCATGTTTGTACATGTATGCATGTTCGCGCATGTATACGTGTTCGTTCGCGTATACGTGTTTGTGCATGTATACGTGTTTGTGTATGTTTGTGCATATATACGTATTTATGCATGTATACGTGTTTTTGCGTGTATACGTGTCTGTGCAAGTATACGTGTTTGTGCGTGTATATGTGTTTGTGTATGTTTGTGCAAGTATACGTGTTTGTGCGTGTATATGTGTGTGTATGTTTGTGCATGTATACGTGTTTGTACATGTATACATGTTTGTGCATGTATACGTGTTTGTACATGTATACGTGTTTGTGCATGTGTACATGTTTATGCATGTATACGCGTTTGTGCATGTATACGTGTTTGTGTATGTTTGTGCATATACACGTGTTTGTGCATGTATACGTGTTTGTACATGTATATGTGTTTGTGTATGTTTGCGCATGTATATGTGTTTGTGCATGTGTACGTGTTTGTGCATGTGTACATGTTTATGCATGTATACGTGTTTGTGCATGTATACGTGTTTGTGTATGTTTGTGCATATACACGTGTTTGTGCATGTATATGTGTTTGTGCATGTATATGTGTTTGTGTATGTTTGTGCATATATACGTGTTTGTGCATGTATACGTGTTTGTACATGTATATATGTTTGTGCGTGTATACGTGTATGTGCATGTATATGTGTTTGTGTATGTTTGTGCATATATACGTGTTTATGCATGTATACGTGTTTGTGCATGTATATGTGTTTGTGTATGTTTGTGCATATATACGTGTTTGTGCATGTATACGTGTTTGTGCATGTATACATGTTTGTGCATGTATACGTGTTTGTGCATGTATATGTGTTTGTGTATGTTTGTGCATATATACGTGTTTATGCATGTATACGTGTTTGTGTAGGTTTTGCATGTATACGTGTCTGTGCATGTATACGTGTTCGTGTATGTATACGTGTTTGTGTATGTACGGGTATAAAGGTGGATTTGTGTCGGCGTCCCTGCGCTTGCGCATGCACATACGCACCTGTGTGCATGTATGTTTGCTTATGATAATCCACATCCTGCTCCACCTCCGGTATTTGGGTTCGAGCCGGCTTCTCCCTTTACCGTGTCATTAATGTTTCATTATTGCTCATGCGAGTGCAGACATGTGTTTATCTGATTTGCATGTATAGTCCTATTTACCGTTTTGGTTCATTTCCCTTTTGTGTTGCTTTTGTGTTGCTTTTGCAAGCCGCTGCCTTGTGATGCTCTGCGTGGGAGCTGGGACTGTGTGCGCTGCATGTGTAAAGCGGATGCGTGTGTGCATGCGTATGTGTGCGCACGCGCACGTGTGTGTGTGCACGCCCGCATATGTGTGTCTGTGTGTGCACACGCGCGCGTGTGTTTGGGTGCGCGCGTGCGTGTGCTACTGTGTATTTGTAGGTGGAAAGGATTTTGTCTCTGGTATAAAAGTGCGTTAATGCGCTGCGTTAAAGTAAGAGACGAAACTGAAGAAAGACCAAACTGGGCTCAACAGGCTTAAACTTTAAAACCGGAACGACTTGGAGAAAAGCTTTTTGGGGGGGGGGGAGGGGCGATGCGTCGTGGGTTTGCAGTGGAAACGCGGGTCCGCCGTTCCCTTTCATTTCCCCCGCAAGGCTGCTCCGCGCGCAGCGCGCTGCAAGCAAGCGACTCCCTGATCTAATCTGCACAGCCCAGAGCCAAGCAGATTAACGCACGCGCGCGCGCGCGCACGCGCGCGCACACAAAGGCCGAGCGCAACACACGGTGAGCAGACCTCTCCACCGAGGGGTCAAACGTCCACCGAGCGCCAGGTGTCTTTCATTTAGCTGCTCGAGTCACTCATCCCCCCCCGGATAAATACGCAGAAGAAGTCGGGGGCCTTGTACAAAAGCCGCGGTGTTAAGCAGGCAACCGGTAGCACATGTGTTTCGTGTTAACCAGGGCTACGGAATCGCCTTTAAAATGGACGTCATGGCGAGGGAATAACACGGAGGGGCGAGGGAGGCCCCGGGCTGCGGGCGCGCAGCGGGCACCGTGGAGCCCGCGGCGCCGGGAGCAGCGTGATGGGACGGGACCAGAACCGGCCCCCATAAAACAGTTGAAACTGATTCCCCCCGTGTTTGTTTAGACGTACTTGGAGCACCCGGATGGGTGGGGGTTGGGGGGTGGGGGTGGGGGGTGAACCACATCAGGATAATTCAGACGGCGTTGGTTAGGCTGTCAATCACAGGTATGGGCTGACTCGTGTTGGCCTCTCAGCGACAGCCCGGTGGCTGGCGAAACTCCGCTTTGTTCCGGCGTGACCGGAAATGAAGGCGAAGAATCGATTCTCGGATGAACCTCAGCCGCGTGGGTGTGGTCGGAGGCTAAACGGACGTTGCTCGTCTGTTTTCCTCACGTCGGTAACGGCGTGTTGAAATATAGTGGAGTCGCCAGCCGCTTCTTTTCACCCGACAGTGAGGAGTTTCGCCGGGGGGACGTAGCGCGTGGCAGGATCAGGCTAGTACCCCCAGTCCCCCCCCCCCAACAGGTGCCCTGACCGACCAGAGGAGGCGCTAGTGCAGCGAACATGACACACACCCACATCCGGCATCCCACCAGCAGACACGGCCAATTGTGTCTGTAGGGACGCCCGACCAAGCCGGAGGTAACACGGGGACCCGAACCAGCGATCCCCGTGTTGGTAGGCAACGGAATAGACTGCTACGCCACCCGGACGCCCATGCATGGAGTATTGTAACGACCACGGCTGTGTAGACTCGCTAGCCCTCCGCTAGCGGGTCGGACCCTTTAGTTGACTGGTTAATGCAGTCGCCCGTGGTGCGGGAGACCCGGGTTCGCGTCCCGGCTGCGGCGGTTCCCGTGGTTGCCCCCAAATTTGCTACAAATGTAACGGCCACGGACCTGACGACTGGTTGACGTAGTCTCCCGTGGTGCGGGAGATCCGGGTTCGCGTCCCGGCTGCGGCGGTTCCCGGCTGCCCCCTGAGTTCGCTATGGGAGATGGACCGATGGGTTTATCCGGAGTTCCCCCTCTTCTCTGCTCACAGATCTGGCCGGTAGGGTGGTGGAGACGCCCCCCCCCCCGTGGTGTGTGGTGTTCACGGAGGTGCGTCATCAGTTTATGCGTGCAGGTGATCAGGGTTCGGCTCTACTTTACACTCTGCTGTTTCACATCTGACCCGTGTTTATAGAAAGCTGCGCTGGAGCTCAGCGCTTGGAAACTTTCACCACCGTCCGCCCGTCCGTCCGTCTGTCTCACCCATTTAATACCCCCGCGGTATAGGAGCCAGTCCTTCTTTCCCATGCTGCTTCACTTTGTCACCAATAACAACCAACTTCTCCAGAATCTCCCCCTCGCGCACAGTCGCACAGCGTTTGAGTCAAGCTCCTCTACCTCATCACCAAAGG